>NW_028135493.1:0-190473 GCF_964662115.1 Mustela nivalis
ACTTGATCACTTTCTTTATATATTTATATTTGAAGAAGAAGGAACTATTTGATGCAGCAAATCCACGTTGGTTATAAACTACCAGATATGGGGGCTCCTGGGTGGCTCAGTGGTTTCGGCCTCTGCCTTCGGATCAGGTCATGATTTCAGGGTCCTGGGATGGAGCCCCACATCGGGCTCTCTGCTCAGCGGGGAGCCTGCTTTCCCCCTCTCTCTCTGCCTCCCTCTCTACCTACTTGTGATCTGTCTGTCAAATGGGTAAATAAGATCTTTAAAAAAAGAATTACTAGATGTGAAATACATCGAGGGTATGGGAAGGAAAATGATTTCCCCTGATCTGACTAGGAAGTGGTTGAAGCCTGAATTAAAGTGCTATAAAAAGAGTAAAGACCTGGGAGATATATGGGGTAAAAATCCCTAGAAAAACAGCAATAATAACTGGCTGCTCTTTATTGACCAGATCCTGCGGTAGGCAAAGAAGAGCTGGTTTTAGCCAGAGGATGATCTCCGTATGTCTTCATGATCTGGCATTTCCTGCAAGCCAGGCATGGGGCTCTGCACTAGAGCTGCAAATGCTGGGGGCCCTCATTGTCCCTTTTCTCTTCTCAGGGGGACAACGGGCATGTCCATGATGCAGTGTGACAGGCTTTACCACAGGGAGATAAAAGACTGCCAAGGGTAGGTGGGAGCTGGGAAAAGACACTTAGAAACAGATTTTCAGGGGAGGTGATAGACAAGGGCAAAGCGAAGAATGAGGATGAGTGTGTCAAGTTTCAAAGTGCCAGGAGGCAGCACAGTGCATTCGGGAAACTACAGCAAGTTCATGACAACCGACAGCTGATCTGGCAGCATCACCTGGGGATGGAGGCTGAGCCCCGGGGTTAACACTGGGGGTGAGATGGTTTGTATACTATGGCCAGGAGGTGAGGTACTACACTGTGGGGGCACAGGGACCTACTGGAGGATTTCAAATATCAGAATCGTAACCATAATAGAGTATTTAATTGCATCCTAGCTTTCATCAAGTGTAAGATGCACTATAGTTTATGTTCGACTAAGAAAGAGAAATGCTGTCAGTTAAAGTAGGATATGTCATCAAGTGCAAGGTGAGTGCCACCTTAAGAGATATTAAAATGGGGGGGGGGGACAAATCTTAGAACAAGTAAATTGTGGTAGTAGAATAATTAAGAAAGATCCAACACTTGGATCAACTAACGAAGTGATTATTGCTTACCATGTGCCCCAAACTATATTAAGTCCTAGAACAAGAGACGTGCTCATCTTGATGCCCCGCAGCTGTTAGACCCAAGGTACAGAGGGCAGTAGCCAACGACCAGCAGGCCCCAAGTGTCATGTGCAGACTCTAAGAGCAACTGCCTTTGAAAGAGGAAACAGTTGAGAGTGGGCTTTCTGATGTAGAGAATTACTAGCTGGGAAAGTAGGACAATTGACACAGAATCGGAATTGATGCCCCTACATGACAGAGTTGGTGAAACTTCCCTTCTCAGAGATCTTGAGCCTCCTCTGAAATGAATTTTTCATTTTGGACAGAACATTCAGGATAAATATGATCTGTTTGAGTTCCTGGTTCTCTCATTAGGACTGTTTCTTAGGCTTCACTGGCACAAGAAAAGGGTTTTGATAATCCAGGTAAATCCTGACAAAAGCAAAGCACGGGATCTATGAAAATCTAACCACTCAGAGGAGAACAACAGATAAAGGGCCAGGCCGACCTGACCCTGCAGGACAGGTAAGGCTGGTCTGGCAACAGGGGTAGAGGGGAAGTGCCCATCTCCTGCTAGAAGAGCTAGAGAAGACCCCTTCCGGAGAGACCACCAGGAGAGGAGAGCAGTAGGTGCTGATGATGAAGAATATTTTAATCAGCAGAGAAGGTCAAAATGACAAAGTTCCACGATCAGAGTAAACATATGGGATAAAAAATAAAAAATAAAGAAAAAACATTTTTTTGAAAGGACTTTTTTTTAAAGGAATTTAAACAAAAGTCCTTTTAAAGAGACAGTTGGCTGTTTAAACCAATAGTACAACTCACTGAGAGAATCGCCACATTATTTCTTGGGGTAGAAAGGACCTGGAATGTAGAAAGACCTATTCTGCAGAGGAAAAAATAGAATCACTAACAGGCCTCATGCCTTGCACAGCCAGTGGCTAGAATCCCTGCCTCATGAGACCCTGTGCCAGAAGGCCGCTAGAACCATCTCAACTATGTTAGTCTTTCTTGGAAGCCAACAAGTGTTTGCCCAGTTAAGAGCACGGTAACAATCAGTCACGTTATGTTATAATGATTGTCGATATCTTTAAAAGCCTTGTCAAGTTCCTTTTTGAGTAACCCTCACCCCACCCTTAGAGAAATTTATCTGTGGTTCACCTCTTTGAAATACCTCATGGTTGTTCCACAATTACCATAGAGAAAAAAACAAAACAAAACAAACAAACAAAAAAGCTTTTTATTAACAAAGTGTTCAGAAGGGGGCGCCACTGTAAACAATGAGAGTTTTCGCTGCCGGGACAATTTTGTTGCAGAAACAGCTGAAAGCAATCGGGTCAGACAGAGCCAAGGGCTGGAGGGATTTTTAAAAGGACAAAAACCGAACCAAATCTAACCAAAACAAAAATCAAAACCAATGGCCAAGATTTCAAGTTTGCTACTAAAGGTATGACATTCTCCTCAGACATGCGAGTGACTTGATCACTTTCTTTATATATTTATATTTGAAGAAGAAGGAACTATTTGATGCAGCAAATCCACGTTGGTTATAAACTACCAGATATGGGGGCTCCTGGGTGGCTCAGTGGTTTCGGCCTCTGCCTTCGGATCAGGTCATGATTTCAGGGTCCTGGGATGGAGCCCCACATCGGGCTCTCTGCTCAGCGGGGAGCCTGCTTTCCCCCTCTCTCTCTGCCTCCCTCTCTACCTACTTGTGATCTGTCTGTCAAATGGGTAAATAAGATCTTTAAAAAAAGAATTACTAGATGTGAAATACATCGAGGGTATGGGAAGGAAAATGATTTCCCCTGATCTGACTAGGAAGTGGTTGAAGCCTGAATTAAAGTGCTATAAAAAGAGTAAAGACCTGGGAGATATATGGGGTAAAAATCCCTAGAAAAACAGCAATAATAACTGGCTGCTCTTTATTGACCAGATCCTGCGGTAGGCAAAGAAGAGCTGGTTTTAGCCAGAGGATGATCTCCGTATGTCTTCATGATCTGGCATTTCCTGCAAGCCAGGCATGGGGCTCTGCACTAGAGCTGCAAATGCTGGGGGCCCTCATTGTCCCTTTTCTCTTCTCAGGGGGACAACGGGCATGTCCATGATGCAGTGTGACAGGCTTTACCACAGGGAGATAAAAGACTGCCAAGGGTAGGTGGGAGCTGGGAAAAGACACTTAGAAACAGATTTTCAGGGGAGGTGATAGACAAGGGCAAAGCGAAGAATGAGGATGAGTGTGTCAAGTTTCAAAGTGCCAGGAGGCAGCACAGTGCATTCGGGAAACTACAGCAAGTTCATGACAACCGACAGCTGATCTGGCAGCATCACCTGGGGATGGAGGCTGAGCCCCGGGGTTAACACTGGGGGTGAGATGGTTTGTATACTATGGCCAGGAGGTGAGGTACTACACTGTGGGGGCACAGGGACCTACTGGAGGATTTCAAATATCAGAATCGTAACCATAATAGAGTATTTAATTGCATCCTAGCTTTCATCAAGTGTAAGATGCACTATAGTTTATGTTCGACTAAGAAAGAGAAATGCTGTCAGTTAAAGTAGGATATGTCATCAAGTGCAAGGTGAGTGCCACCTTAAGAGATATTAAAATGGGGGGGGGGACAAATCTTAGAACAAGTAAATTGTGGTAGTAGAATAATTAAGAAAGATCCAACACTTGGATCAACTAACGAAGTGATTATTGCTTACCATGTGCCCCAAACTATATTAAGTCCTAGAACAAGAGACGTGCTCATCTTGATGCCCCGCAGCTGTTAGACCCAAGGTACAGAGGGCAGTAGCCAACGACCAGCAGGCCCCAAGTGTCATGTGCAGACTCTAAGAGCAACTGCCTTTGAAAGAGGAAACAGTTGAGAGTGGGCTTTCTGATGTAGAGAATTACTAGCTGGGAAAGTAGGACAATTGACACAGAATCGGAATTGATGCCCCTACATGACAGAGTTGGTGAAACTTCCCTTCTCAGAGATCTTGAGCCTCCTCTGAAATGAATTTTTCATTTTGGACAGAACATTCAGGATAAATATGATCTGTTTGAGTTCCTGGTTCTCTCATTAGGACTGTTTCTTAGGCTTCACTGGCACAAGAAAAGGGTTTTGATAATCCAGGTAAATCCTGACAAAAGCAAAGCACGGGATCTATGAAAATCTAACCACTCAGAGGAGAACAACAGATAAAGGGCCAGGCCGACCTGACCCTGCAGGACAGGTAAGGCTGGTCTGGCAACAGGGGTAGAGGGGAAGTGCCCATCTCCTGCTAGAAGAGCTAGAGAAGACCCCTTCCGGAGAGACCACCAGGAGAGGAGAGCAGTAGGTGCTGATGATGAAGAATATTTTAATCAGCAGAGAAGGTCAAAATGACAAAGTTCCACGATCAGAGTAAACATATGGGATAAAAAATAAAAAATAAAGAAAAAACATTTTTTTGAAAGGACTTTTTTTTAAAGGAATTTAAACAAAAGTCCTTTTAAAGAGACAGTTGGCTGTTTAAACCAATAGTACAACTCACTGAGAGAATCGCCACATTATTTCTTGGGGTAGAAAGGACCTGGAATGTAGAAAGACCTATTCTGCAGAGGAAAAAATAGAATCACTAACAGGCCTCATGCCTTGCACAGCCAGTGGCTAGAATCCCTGCCTCATGAGACCCTGTGCCAGAAGGCCGCTAGAACCATCTCAACTATGTTAGTCTTTCTTGGAAGCCAACAAGTGTTTGCCCAGTTAAGAGCACGGTAACAATCAGTCACGTTATGTTATAATGATTGTCGATATCTTTAAAAGCCTTGTCAAGTTCCTTTTTGAGTAACCCTCACCCCACCCTTAGAGAAATTTATCTGTGGTTCACCTCTTTGAAATACCTCATGGTTGTTCCACAATTACCATAGAGAAAAAAACAAAACAAAACAAACAAACAAAAAAGCTTTTTATTAACAAAGTGTTCAGAAGGGGGCGCCACTGTAAACAATGAGAGTTTTCGCTGCCGGGACAATTTTGTTGCAGAAACAGCTGAAAGCAATCGGGTCAGACAGAGCCAAGGGCTGGAGGGATTTTTAAAAGGACAAAAACCGAACCAAATCTAACCAAAACAAAAATCAAAACCAATGGCCAAGATTTCAAGTTTGCTACTAAAGGTATGACATTCTCCTCAGACATGCGAGTGACTTGATCACTTTCTTTATATATTTATATTTGAAGAAGAAGGAACTATTTGATGCAGCAAATCCACGTTGGTTATAAACTACCAGATATGGGGGCTCCTGGGTGGCTCAGTGGTTTCGGCCTCTGCCTTCGGATCAGGTCATGATTTCAGGGTCCTGGGATGGAGCCCCACATCGGGCTCTCTGCTCAGCGGGGAGCCTGCTTTCCCCCTCTCTCTCTGCCTCCCTCTCTACCTACTTGTGATCTGTCTGTCAAATGGGTAAATAAGATCTTTAAAAAAAGAATTACTAGATGTGAAATACATCGAGGGTATGGGAAGGAAAATGATTTCACCTGATCTGACTAGGAAGTGGTTGAAGCCTGAATTAAAGTGCTATAAAAAGAGTAAAGACCTGGGAGATATATGGGGTAAAAATCCCTAGAAAAACAGCAATAATAACTGGCTGCTCTTTATTGACCAGATCCTGCGGTAGGCAAAGAAGAGCTGGTTTTAGCCAGAGGATGATCTCCGTATGTCTTCATGATCTGGCATTTCCTGCAAGCCAGGCATGGGGCTCTGCACTAGAGCTGCAAATGCTGGGGGCCCTCATTGTCCCTTTTCTCTTCTCAGGGGGACAACGGGCATGTCCATGATGCAGTGTGACAGGCTTTACCACAGGGAGATAAAAGACTGCCAAGGGTAGGTGGGAGCTGGGAAAAGCCACTTAGAAACAGATTTTCAGGGGAGGTGATAGACAAGGGCAAAGCGAAGAATGAGGATGAGTGTGTCAAGTTTCAAAGTGCCAGGAGGCAGCACAGTGCATTCGGGAAACTACAGCAAGTTCATGACAACCGACAGCTGATCTGGCAGCATCACCTGGGGATGGAGGCTGAGCCCCGGGGTTAACACTGGGGGTGAGATGGTTTGTATACTATGGCCAGGAGGTGAGGTACTACACTGTGGGGGCACAGGGACCTACTGGAGGATTTCAAATATCAGAATCGTAACCATAATAGAGTATTTAATTGCATCCTAGCTTTCATCAAGTGTAAGATGCACTATAGTTTATGTTCGACTAAGAAAGAGAAATGCTGTCAGTTAAAGTAGGATATGTCATCAAGTGCAAGGTGAGTGCCACCTTAAGAGATATTAAAATGGGGGGGGGGGACAAATCTTAGAACAAGTAAATTGTGGTAGTAGAATAATTAAGAAAGATCCAACACTTGGATCAACTAACGAAGTGATTATTGCTTACCATGTGCCCCAAACTATATTAAGTCCTAGAACAAGAGACGTGCTCATCTTGATGCCCCGCAGCTGTTAGACCCAAGGTACAGAGGGCAGTAGCCAACGACCAGCAGGCCCCAAGTGTCATGTGCAGACTCTAAGAGCAACTGCCTTTGAAAGAGGAAACAGTTGAGAGTGGGCTTTCTGATGTAGAGAATTACTAGCTGGGAAAGTAGGACAATTGACACAGAATCGGAATTGATGCCCCTACATGACAGAGTTGGTGAAACTTCCCTTCTCAGAGATCTTGAGCCTCCTCTGAAATGAATTTTTCATTTTGGACAGAACATTCAGGATAAATATGATCTGTTTGAGTTCCTGGTTCTCTCATTAGGACTGTTTCTTAGGCTTCACTGGCACAAGAAAAGGGTTTTGATAATCCAGGTAAATCCTGACAAAAGCAAAGCACGGGATCTATGAAAATCTAACCACTCAGAGGAGAACAACAGATAAAGGGCCAGGCCGACCTGACCCTGCAGGACAGGTAAGGCTGGTCTGGCAACAGGGGTAGAGGGGAAGTGCCCATCTCCTGCTAGAAGAGCTAGAGAAGACCCCTTCCGGAGAGACCACCAGGAGAGGAGAGCAGTAGGTGCTGATGATGAAGAATATTTTAATCAGCAGAGAAGGTCAAAATGACAAAGTTCCACGATCAGAGTAAACATATGGGATAAAAAATAAAAAATAAAGAAAAAACATTTTTTTGAAAGGACTTTTTTTTAAAGGAATTTAAACAAAAGTCCTTTTAAAGAGACAGTTGGCTGTTTAAACCAATAGTACAACTCACTGAGAGAATCGCCACATTATTTCTTGGGGTAGAAAGGACCTGGAATGTAGAAAGACCTATTCTGCAGAGGAAAAAATAGAATCACTAACAGGCCTCATGCCTTGCACAGCCAGTGGCTAGAATCCCTGCCTCATGAGACCCTGTGCCAGAAGGCCGCTAGAACCATCTCAACTATGTTAGTCTTTCTTGGAAGCCAACAAGTGTTTGCCCAGTTAAGAGCACGGTAACAATCAGTCACGTTATGTTATAATGATTGTCGATATCTTTAAAAGCCTTGTCAAGTTCCTTTTTGAGTAACCCTCACCCCACCCTTAGAGAAATTTATCTGTGGTTCACCTCTTTGAAATACCTCATGGTTGTTCCACAATTACCATAGAGAAAAAAACAAAACAAAACAAACAAACAAAAAAGCTTTTTATTAACAAAGTGTTCAGAAGGGGGCGCCACTGTAAACAATGAGAGTTTTCGCTGCCGGGACAATTTTGTTGCAGAAACAGCTGAAAGCAATCGGGTCAGACAGAGCCAAGGGCTGGAGGGATTTTTAAAAGGACAAAAACCGAACCAAATCTAACCAAAACAAAAATCAAAACCAATGGCCAAGATTTCAAGTTTGCTACTAAAGGTATGACATTCTCCTCAGACATGCGAGTGACTTGATCACTTTCTTTATATATTTATATTTGAAGAAGAAGGAACTATTTGATGCAGCAAATCCACGTTGGTTATAAACTACCAGATATGGGGGCTCCTGGGTGGCTCAGTGGTTTCGGCCTCTGCCTTCGGATCAGGTCATGATTTCAGGGTCCTGGGATGGAGCCCCACATCGGGCTCTCTGCTCAGCGGGGAGCCTGCTTTCCCCCTCTCTCTCTGCCTCCCTCTCTACCTACTTGTGATCTGTCTGTCAAATGGGTAAATAAGATCTTTAAAAAAAGAATTACTAGATGTGAAATACATCGAGGGTATGGGAAGGAAAATGATTTCACCTGATCTGACTAGGAAGTGGTTGAAGCCTGAATTAAAGTGCTATAAAAAGAGTAAAGACCTGGGAGATATATGGGGTAAAAATCCCTAGAAAAACAGCAATAATAACTGGCTGCTCTTTATTGACCACATCCTGCGGTAGGCAAAGAAGAGCTGGTTTTAGCCAGAGGATGATCTCCGTATGTCTTCATGATCTGGCATTTCCTGCAAGCCAGGCATGGGGCTCTGCACTAGAGCTGCAAATGCTGGGGGCCCTCATTGTCCCTTTTCTCTTCTCAGGGGGACAACGGGCATGTCCATGATGCAGTGTGACAGGCTTTACCACAGGGAGATAAAAGACTGCCAAGGGTAGGTGGGAGCTGGGAAAAGCCACTTAGAAACAGATTTTCAGGGGAGGTGATAGACAAGGGCAAAGCGAAGAATGAGGATGAGTGTGTCAAGTTTCAAAGTGCCAGGAGGCAGCACAGTGCATTCGGGAAACTACAGCAAGTTCATGACAACCGACAGCTGATCTGGCAGCATCACCTGGGGATGGAGGCTGAGCCCCGGGGTTAACACTGGGGGTGAGATGGTTTGTATACTATGGCCAGGAGGTGAGGTACTACACTGTGGGGGCACAGGGACCTACTGGAGGATTTCAAATATCAGAATCGTAACCATAATAGAGTATTTAATTGCATCCTAGCTTTCATCAAGTGTAAGATGCACTATAGTTTATGTTCGACTAAGAAAGAGAAATGCTGTCAGTTAAAGTAGGATATGTCATCAAGTGCAAGGTGAGTGCCACCTTAAGAGATATTAAAATGGGGGGGGGGGACAAATCTTAGAACAAGTAAATTGTGGTAGTAGAATAATTAAGAAAGATCCAACACTTGGATCAACTAACGAAGTGATTATTGCTTACCATGTGCCCCAAACTATATTAAGTCCTAGAACAAGAGACGTGCTCATCTTGATGCCCCGCAGCTGTTAGACCCAAGGTACAGAGGGCAGTAGCCAACGACCAGCAGGCCCCAAGTGTCATGTGCAGACTCTAAGAGCAACTGCCTTTGAAAGAGGAAACAGTTGAGAGTGGGCTTTCTGATGTAGAGAATTACTAGCTGGGAAAGTAGGACAATTGACACAGAATCGGAATTGATGCCCCTACATGACAGAGTTGGTGAAACTTCCCTTCTCAGAGATCTTGAGCCTCCTCTGAAATGAATTTTTCATTTTGGACAGAACATTCAGGATAAATATGATCTGTTTGAGTTCCTGGTTCTCTCATTAGGACTGTTTCTTAGGCTTCACTGGCACAAGAAAAGGGTTTTGATAATCCAGGTAAATCCTGACAAAAGCAAAGCACGGGATCTATGAAAATCTAACCACTCAGAGGAGAACAACAGATAAAGGGCCAGGCCGACCTGACCCTGCAGGACAGGTAAGGCTGGTCTGGCAACAGGGGTAGAGGGGAAGTGCCCATCTCCTGCTAGAAGAGCTAGAGAAGACCCCTTCCGGAGAGACCACCAGGAGAGGAGAGCAGTAGGTGCTGATGATGAAGAATATTTTAATCAGCAGAGAAGGTCAAAATGACAAAGTTCCACGATCAGAGTAAACATATGGGATAAAAAATAAAAAATAAAGAAAAAAGATTTTTTTGAAAGGACTTTTTTTTAAAGGAATTTAAACAAAAGTCCTTTTAAAGAGACAGTTGGCTGTTTAAACCAATAGTACAACTCACTGAGAGAATCGCCACATTATTTCTTGGGGTAGAAAGGACCTGGAATGTAGAAAGACCTATTCTGCAGAGGAAAAAATAGAATCACTAACAGGCCTCATGCCTTGCACAGCCAGTGGCTAGAATCCCTGCCTCATGAGACCCTGTGCCAGAAGGCCGCTAGAACCATCTCAACTATGTTAGTCTTTCTTGGAAGCCAACAAGTGTTTGCCCAGTTAAGAGCACGGTAACAATCAGTCACGTTATGTTATAATGATTGTCGATATCTTTAAAAGCCTTGTCAAGTTCCTTTTTGAGTAACCCTCACCCCACCCTTAGAGAAATTTATCTGTGGTTCACCTCTTTGAAATACCTCATGGTTGTTCCACAATTACCATAGAGAAAAAAACAAAACAAAACAAACAAACAAAAAAGCTTTTTATTAACAAAGTGTTCAGAAGGGGGCGCCACTGTAAACAATGAGAGTTTTCGCTGCCGGGACAATTTTGTTGCAGAAACAGCTGAAAGCAATCGGGTCAGACAGAGCCAAGGGCTGGAGGGATTTTTAAAAGGACAAAAACCGAACCAAATCTAACCAAAACAAAAATCAAAACCAATGGCCAAGATTTCAAGTTTGCTACTAAAGGTATGACATTCTCCTCAGACATGCGAGTGACTTGATCACTTTCTTTATATATTTATATTTGAAGAAGAAGGAACTATTTGATGCAGCAAATCCACGTTGGTTATAAACTACCAGATATGGGGGCTCCTGGGTGGCTCAGTGGTTTCGGCCTCTGCCTTCGGATCAGGTCATGATTTCAGGGTCCTGGGATGGAGCCCCACATCGGGCTCTCTGCTCAGCGGGGAGCCTGCTTTCCCCCTCTCTCTCTGCCTCCCTCTCTACCTACTTGTGATCTGTCTGTCAAATGGGTAAATAAGATCTTTAAAAAAAGAATTACTAGATGTGAAATACATCGAGGGTATGGGAAGGAAAATGATTTCCCCTGATCTGACTAGGAAGTGGTTGAAGCCTGAATTAAAGTGCTATAAAAAGAGTAAAGACCTGGGAGATATATGGGGTAAAAATCCCTAGAAAAACAGCAATAATAACTGGCTGCTCTTTATTGACCACATCCTGCGGTAGGCAAAGAAGAGCTGGTTTTAGCCAGAGGATGATCTCCGTATGTCTTCATGATCTGGCATTTCCTGCAAGCCAGGCATGGGGCTCTGCACTAGAGCTGCAAATGCTGGGGGCCCTCATTGTCCCTTTTCTCTTCTCAGGGGGACAACGGGCATGTCCATGATGCAGTGTGACAGGCTTTACCACAGGGAGATAATAGACTTCCAAGGGTAGGTGGGAGCTGGGAAAAGCCACTTAGAAACAGATTTTCAGGGGAGGTGATAGACAAGGGCAAAGCGAAGAATGAGGATGAGTGTGTCAAGTTTCAAAGTGCCAGGAGGCAGCACAGTGCATTCGGGAAACTACAGCAAGTTCATGACAACCGACAGCTGATCTGGCAGCATCACCTGGGGATGGAGGCTGAGCCCCGGGGTTAACACTGGGGGTGAGATGGTTTGTATACTATGGCCAGGAGGTGAGGTACTACACTGTGGGGGCACAGGGAGCTACTGGAGGATTTCAAATATCAGAATCGTAACCATAATAGAGTATTTAATTGCATCCTAGCTTTCATCAAGTGTAAGATGCACTATAGTTTATGTTCGACTAAGAAAGAGAAATGCTGTCAGTTAAAGTAGGATATGTCATCAAGTGCAAGGTGAGTGCCACCTTAAGAGATATTAAAATGGGGGGGGGGGGGGGACAAATCTTAGAACAAGTAAATTGTGGTAGTAGAATAATTAAGAAAGATCCAACACTTGGATCAACTAACGAAGTGATTATTGCTTACCATGTGCCCCAAACTATATTAAGTCCTAGAACAAGAGACGTGCTCATCTTGATGCCCCGCAGCTGTTAGACCCAAGGTACAGAGGGCAGTAGCCAACGACCAGCAGGCCCCAAGTGTCATGTGCAGACTCTAAGAGCAACTGCCTTTGAAAGAGGAAACAGTTGAGAGTGGGCTTTCTGATGTAGAGAATTACTAGCTGGGAAAGTAGGACAATTGACACAGAATCGGAATTGATGCCCCTACATGACAGAGTTGGTGAAACTTCCCTTCTCAGAGATCTTGAGCCTCCTCTGAAATGAATTTTTCATTTTGGACAGAACATTCAGGATAAATATGATCTGTTTGAGTTCCTGGTTCTCTCATTAGGACTGTTTCTTAGGCTTCACTGGCACAAGAAAAGGGTTTTGATAATCCAGGTAAATCCTGACAAAAGCAAAGCACGGGATCTATGAAAATCTAACCACTCAGAGGAGAACAACAGATAAAGGGCCAGGCCGACCTGACCCTGCAGGACAGGTAAGGCTGGTCTGGCAACAGGGGTAGAGGGGAAGTGCCCATCTCCTGCTAGAAGAGCTAGAGAAGACCCCTTCCGGAGAGACCACCAGGAGAGGAGAGCAGTAGGTGCTGATGATGAAGAATATTTTAATCAGCAGAGAAGGTCAAAATGACAAAGTTCCACGATCAGAGTAAACATATGGGATAAAAAATAAAAAATAAAGAAAAAAGATTTTTTTGAAAGGACTTTTTTTTAAAGGAATTTAAACAAAAGTCCTTTTAAAGAGACAGTTGGCTGTTTAAACCAATAGTACAACTCACTGAGAGAATCGCCACATTATTTCTTGGGGTAGAAAGGACCTGGAATGTAGAAAGACCTATTCTGCAGAGGAAAAAATAGAATCACTAACAGGCCTCATGCCTTGCACAGCCAGTGGCTAGAATCCCTGCCTCATGAGACCCTGTGCCAGAAGGCCGCTAGAACCATCTCAACTATGTTAGTCTTTCTTGGAAGCCAACAAGTGTTTGCCCAGTTAAGAGCACGGTAACAATCAGTCACGTTATGTTATAATGATTGTCGATATCTTTAAAAGCCTTGTCAAGTTCCTTTTTGAGTAACCCTCACCCCACCCTTAGAGAAATTTATCTGTGGTTCACCTCTTTGAAATACCTCATGGTTGTTCCACAATTACCATAGAGAAAAAAACAAAACAAAACAAACAAACAAAAAAGCTTTTTATTAACAAAGTGTTCAGAAGGGGGCGCCACTGTAAACAATGAGAGTTTTCGCTGCCGGGACAATTTTGTTGCAGAAACAGCTGAAAGCAATCGGGTCAGACAGAGCCAAGGGCTGGAGGGATTTTTAAAAGGACAAAAACCGAACCAAATCTAACCAAAACAAAAATCAAAACCAATGGCCAAGATTTCAAGTTTGCTACTAAAGGTATGACATTCTCCTCAGACATGCGAGTGACTTGATCACTTTCTTTATATATTTATATTTGAAGAAGAAGGAACTATTTGATGCAGCAAATCCACGTTGGTTAAAAACTACCAGATATGGGGGCTCCTGGGTGGCTCAGTGGTTTCGGCCTCTGCCTTCGGATCAGGTCATGATTTCAGGGTCCTGGGATGGAGCCCCACATCGGGCTCTCTGCTCAGCGGGGAGCCTGCTTTCCCCCTCTCTCTCTGCCTCCCTCTCTACCTACTTGTGATCTGTCTGTCAAATGGGTAAATAAGATCTTTAAAAAAAGAATTACTAGATGTGAAATACATCGAGGGTATGGGAAGGAAAATGATTTCCCCTGATCTGACTAGGAAGTGGTTGAAGCCTGAATTAAAGTGCTATAAAAAGAGTAAAGACCTGGGAGATATATGGGGTAAAAATCCCTAGAAAAACAGCAATAATAACTGGCTGCTCTTTATTGACCAGATCCTGCGGTAGGCAAAGAAGAGCTGGTTTTAGCCAGAGGATGATCTCCGTATGTCTTCATGATCTGGCATTTCCTGCAAGCCAGGCATGGGGCTCTGCACTAGAGCTGCAAATGCTGGGGGCCCTCATTGTCCCTTTTCTCTTCTCAGGGGGACAACGGGCATGTCCATGATGCAGTGTGACAGGCTTTACCACAGGGAGATAATAGACTTCCAAGGGTAGGTGGGAGCTGGGAAAAGCCACTTAGAAACAGATTTTCAGGGGAGGTGATAGACAAGGGCAAAGCGAAGAATGAGGATGAGTGTGTCAAGTTTCAAAGTGCCAGGAGGCAGCACAGTGCATTCGGGAAACTACAGCAAGTTCATGACAACCGACAGCTGATCTGGCAGCATCACCTGGGGATGGAGGCTGAGCCCCGGGGTTAACACTGGGGGTGAGATGGTTTGTATACTATGGCCAGGAGGTGAGGTACTACACTGTGGGGGCACAGGGAGCTACTGGAGGATTTCAAATATCAGAATCGTAACCATAATAGAGTATTTAATTGCATCCTAGCTTTCATCAAGTGTAAGATGCACTATAGTTTATGTTCGACTAAGAAAGAGAAATGCTGTCAGTTAAAGTAGGATATGTCATCAAGTGCAAGGTGAGTGCCACCTTAAGAGATATTAAAATGGGGGGGGGGGGGGACAAATCTTAGAACAAGTAAATTGTGGTAGTAGAATAATTAAGAAAGATCCAACACTTGGATCAACTAACGAAGTGATTATTGCTTACCATGTGCCCCAAACTATATTAAGTCCTAGAACAAGAGACGTGCTCATCTTGATGCCCCGCAGCTGTTAGACCCAAGGTACAGAGGGCAGTAGCCAACGACCAGCAGGCCCCAAGTGTCATGTGCAGACTCTAAGAGCAACTGCCTTTGAAAGAGGAAACAGTTGAGAGTGGGCTTTCTGATGTAGAGAATTACTAGCTGGGAAAGTAGGACAATTGACACAGAATCGGAATTGATGCCCCTACATGACAGAGTTGGTGAAACTTCCCTTCTCAGAGATCTTGAGCCTCCTCTGAAATGAATTTTTCATTTTGGACAGAACATTCAGGATAAATATGATCTGTTTGAGTTCCTGGTTCTCTCATTAGGACTGTTTCTTAGGCTTCACTGGCACAAGAAAAGGGTTTTGATAATCCAGGTAAATCCTGACAAAAGCAAAGCACGGGATCTATGAAAATCTAACCACTCAGAGGAGAACAACAGATAAAGGGCCAGGCCGACCTGACCCTGCAGGACAGGTAAGGCTGGTCTGGCAACAGGGGTAGAGGGGAAGTGCCCATCTCCTGCTAGAAGAGCTAGAGAAGACCCCTTCCGGAGAGACCACCAGGAGAGGAGAGCAGTAGGTGCTGATGATGAAGAATATTTTAATCAGCAGAGAAGGTCAAAATGACAAAGTTCCACGATCAGAGTAAACATATGGGATAAAAAATAAAAAATAAAGAAAAAACATTTTTTTGAAAGGACTTTTTTTTAAAGGAATTTAAACAAAAGTCCTTTTAAAGAGACAGTTGGCTGTTTAAACCAATAGTACAACTCACTGAGAGAATCGCCACATTATTTCTTGGGGTAGAAAGGACCTGGAATGTAGAAAGACCTATTCTGCAGAGGAAAAAATAGAATCACTAACAGGCCTCATGCCTTGCACAGCCAGTGGCTAGAATCCCTGCCTCATGAGACCCTGTGCCAGAAGGCCGCTAGAACCATCTCAACTATGTTAGTCTTTCTTGGAAGCCAACAAGTGTTTGCCCAGTTAAGAGCACGGTAACAATCAGTCACGTTATGTTATAATGATTGTCGATATCTTTAAAAGCCTTGTCAAGTTCCTTTTTGAGTAACCCTCACCCCACCCTTAGAGAAATTTATCTGTGGTTCACCTCTTTGAAATACCTCATGGTTGTTCCACAATTACCATAGAGAAAAAAACAAAACAAAACAAACAAACAAAAAAGCTTTTTATTAACAAAGTGTTCAGAAGGGGGCGCCACTGTAAACAATGAGAGTTTTCGCTGCCGGGACAATTTTGTTGCAGAAACAGCTGAAAGCAATCGGGTCAGACAGAGCCAAGGGCTGGAGGGATTTTTAAAAGGACAAAAACCGAACCAAATCTAACCAAAACAAAAATCAAAACCAATGGCCAAGATTTCAAGTTTGCTACTAAAGGTATGACATTCTCCTCAGACATGCGAGTGACTTGATCACTTTCTTTATATATTTATATTTGAAGAAGAAGGAACTATTTGATGCAGCAAATCCACGTTGGTTAAAAACTACCAGATATGGGGGCTCCTGGGTGGCTCAGTGGTTTCGGCCTCTGCCTTCGGCTCAGGTCATGATTTCAGGGTCCTGGGATGGAGCCCCACATCGGGCTCTCTGCTCAGCGGGGAGCCTGCTTTCCCCCTCTCTCTCTGCCTCCCTCTCTACCTACTTGTGATCTGTCTGTCAAATGGGTAAATAAGATCTTTAAAAAAAGAATTACTAGATGTGAAATACATCGAGGGTATGGGAAGGAAAATGATTTCCCCTGATCTGACTAGGAAGTGGTTGAAGCCTGAATTAAAGTGCTATAAAAAGAGTAAAGACCTGGGAGATATATGGGGTAAAAATCCCTAGAAAAACAGCAATAATAACTGGCTGCTCTTTATTGACCAGATCCTGCGGTAGGCAAAGAAGAGCTGGTTTTAGCCAGAGGATGATCTCCGTTTGTCTTCATGATCTGGCATTTCCTGCAAGCCAGGCATGGGGCTCTGCACTAGAGCTGCAAATGCTGGGGGCCCTCATTGTCCCTTTTCTCTTCTCAGGGGGACAACGGGCATGTCCATGATGCAGTGTGACAGGCTTTACCACAGGGAGATAATAGACTTCCAAGGGTAGGTGGGAGCTGGGAAAAGCCACTTAGGAACAGATTTTCAGGGGAGGTGATAGACAAGGGCAAAGCGAAGAATGAGGATGAGTGTGTCAAGTTTCAAAGTGCCAGGAGGCAGCACAGTGCATTCGGGAAACTACAGCAAGTTCATGACAACCGACAGCTGATCTGGCAGCATCACCTGGGGATGGAGGCTGAGCCCCGGGGTTAACACTGGGGGTGAGATGGTTTGTATACTATGGCCAGGAGGTGAGGTACTACACTGTGGGGGCACAGGGAGCTACTGGAGGATTTCAAATATCAGAATCGTAACCATAATAGAGTATTTAATTGCATCCTAGCTTTCATCAAGTGTAAGATGCACTATAGTTTATGTTCGACTAAGAAAGAGAAATGCTGTCAGTTAAAGTAGGATATGTCATCAAGTGCAAGGTGAGTGCCACCTTAAGAGATATTAAAATGGGGGGGGGGACAAATCTTAGAACAAGTAAATTGTGGTAGTAGAATAATTAAGAAAGATCCAACACTTGGATCAACTAACGAAGTGATTATTGCTTACCATGTGCCCCAAACTATATTAAGTCCTAGAACAAGAGACGTGCTCATCTTGATGCCCCGCAGCTGTTAGACCCAAGGTACAGAGGGCAGTAGCCAACGACCAGCAGGCCCCAAGTGTCATGTGCAGACTCTAAGAGCAACTGCCTTTGAAAGAGGAAACAGTTGAGAGTGGGCTTTCTGATGTAGAGAATTACTAGCTGGGAAAGTAGGACAATTGACACAGAATCGGAATTGATGCCCCTACATGACAGAGTTGGTGAAACTTCCCTTCTCAGAGATCTTGAGCCTCCTCTGAAATGAATTTTTCATTTTGGACAGAACATTCAGGATAAATATGATCTGTTTGAGTTCCTGGTTCTCTCATTAGGACTGTTTCTTAGGCTTCACTGGCACAAGAAAAGGGTTTTGATAATCCAGGTAAATCCTGACAAAAGCAAAGCACGGGATCTATGAAAATCTAACCACTCAGAGGAGAACAACAGATAAAGGGCCAGGCCGACCTGACCCTGCAGGACAGGTAAGGCTGGTCTGGCAACAGGGGTAGAGGGGAAGTGCCCATCTCCTGCTAGAAGAGCTAGAGAAGACCCCTTCCGGAGAGACCACCAGGAGAGGAGAGCAGTAGGTGCTGATGATGAAGAATATTTTAATCAGCAGAGAAGGTCAAAATGACAAAGTTCCACGATCAGAGTAAACATATGGGATAAAAAATAAAAAATAAAGAAAAAACATTTTTTTGAAAGGACTTTTTTTTAAAGGAATTTAAACAAAAGTCCTTTTAAAGAGACAGTTGGCTGTTTAAACCAATAGTACAACTCACTGAGAGAATCGCCACATTATTTCTTGGGGTAGAAAGGACCTGGAATGTAGAAAGACCTATTCTGCAGAGGAAAAAATAGAATCACTAACAGGCCTCATGCCTTGCACAGCCAGTGGCTAGAATCCCTGCCTCATGAGACCCTGTGCCAGAAGGCCGCTAGAACCATCTCAACTATGTTAGTCTTTCTTGGAAGCCAACAAGTGTTTGCCCAGTTAAGAGCACGGTAACAATCAGTCACGTTATGTTATAATGATTGTCGATATCTTTAAAAGCCTTGTCAAGTTCCTTTTTGAGTAACCCTCACCCCACCCTTAGAGAAATTTATCTGTGGTTCACCTCTTTGAAATACCTCATGGTTGTTCCACAATTACCATAGAGAAAAAAACAAAACAAAACAAACAAACAAAAAAGCTTTTTATTAACAAAGTGTTCAGAAGGGGGCGCCACTGTAAACAATGAGAGTTTTCGCTGCCGGGACAATTTTGTTGCAGAAACAGCTGAAAGCAATCGGGTCAGACAGAGCCAAGGGCTGGAGGGATTTTTAAAAGGACAAAAACCGAACCAAATCTAACCAAAACAAAAATCAAAACCAATGGCCAAGATTTCAAGTTTGCTACTAAAGGTATGACATTCTCCTCAGACATGCGAGTGACTTGATCACTTTCTTTATATATTTATATTTGAAGAAGAAGGAACTATTTGATGCAGCAAATCCACGTTGGTTAAAAACTACCAGATATGGGGGCTCCTGGGTGGCTCAGTGGTTTCGGCCTCTGCCTTCGGCTCAGGTCATGATTTCAGGGTCCTGGGATGGAGCCCCACATCGGGCTCTCTGCTCAGCGGGGAGCCTGCTTTCCCCCTCTCTCTCTGCCTCCCTCTCTACCTACTTGTGATCTGTCTGTCAAATGGGTAAATAAGATCTTTAAAAAAAGAATTACTAGATGTGAAATACATCGAGGGTATGGGAAGGAAAATGATTTCCCCTGATCTGACTAGGAAGTGGTTGAAGCCTGAATTAAAGTGCTATAAAAAGAGTAAAGACCTGGGAGATATATGGGGTAAAAATCCCTAGAAAAACAGCAATAATAACTGGCTGCTCTTTATTGACCAGATCCTGCGGTAGGCAAAGAAGAGCTGGTTTTAGCCAGAGGATGATCTCCGTTTGTCTTCATGATCTGGCATTTCCTGCAAGCCAGGCATGGGGCTCTGCACTAGAGCTGCAAATGCTGGGGGCCCTCATTGTCCCTTTTCTCTTCTCAGGGGGACAACGGGCATGTCCATGATGCAGTGTGACAGGCTTTACCACAGGGAGATAATAGACTTCCAAGGGTAGGTGGGAGCTGGGAAAAGCCACTTAGGAACAGATTTTCAGGGGAGGTGATAGACAAGGGCAAAGCGAAGAATGAGGATGAGTGTGTCAAGTTTCAAAGTGCCAGGAGGCAGCACAGTGCATTCGGGAAACTACAGCAAGTTCATGACAACCGACAGCTGATCTGGCAGCATCACCTGGGGATGGAGGCTGAGCCCCGGGGTTAACACTGGGGGTGAGATGGTTTGTATACTATGGCCAGGAGGTGAGGTACTACACTGTGGGGGCACAGGGAGCTACTGGAGGATTTCAAATATCAGAATCGTAACCATAATAGAGTATTTAATTGCATCCTAGCTTTCATCAAGTGTAAGATGCACTATAGTTTATGTTCGACTAAGAAAGAGAAATGCTGTCAGTTAAAGTAGGATATGTCATCAAGTGCAAGGTGAGTGCCACCTTAAGAGATATTAAAATGGGGGGGGGGACAAATCTTAGAACAAGTAAATTGTGGTAGTAGAATAATTAAGAAAGATCCAACACTTGGATCAACTAACGAAGTGATTATTGCTTACCATGTGCCCCAAACTATATTAAGTCCTAGAACAAGAGACGTGCTCATCTTGATGCCCCGCAGCTGTTAGACCCAAGGTACAGAGGGCAGTAGCCAACGACCAGCAGGCCCCAAGTGTCATGTGCAGACTCTAAGAGCAACTGCCTTTGAAAGAGGAAACAGTTGAGAGTGGGCTTTCTGATGTAGAGAATTACTAGCTGGGAAAGTAGGACAATTGACACAGAATCGGAATTGATGCCCCTACATGACAGAGTTGGTGAAACTTCCCTTCTCAGAGATCTTGAGCCTCCTCTGAAATGAATTTTTCATTTTGGACAGAACATTCAGGATAAATATGATCTGTTTGAGTTCCTGGTTCTCTCATTAGGACTGTTTCTTAGGCTTCACTGGCACAAGAAAAGGGTTTTGATAATCCAGGTAAATCCTGACAAAAGCAAAGCACGGGATCTATGAAAATCTAACCACTCAGAGGAGAACAACAGATAAAGGGCCAGGCCGACCTGACCCTGCAGGACAGGTAAGGCTGGTCTGGCAACAGGGGTAGAGGGGAAGTGCCCATCTCCTGCTAGAAGAGCTAGAGAAGACCCCTTCCGGAGAGACCACCAGGAGAGGAGAGCAGTAGGTGCTGATGATGAAGAATATTTTAATCAGCAGAGAAGGTCAAAATGACAAAGTTCCACGATCAGAGTAAACATATGGGATAAAAAATAAAAAATAAAGAAAAAACATTTTTTTGAAAGGACTTTTTTTTAAAGGAATTTAAACAAAAGTCCTTTTAAAGAGACAGTTGGCTGTTTAAACCAATAGTACAACTCACTGAGAGAATCGCCACATTATTTCTTGGGGTAGAAAGGACCTGGAATGTAGAAAGACCTATTCTGCAGAGGAAAAAATAGAATCACTAACAGGCCTCATGCCTTGCACAGCCAGTGGCTAGAATCCCTGCCTCATGAGACCCTGTGCCAGAAGGCCGCTAGAACCATCTCAACTATGTTAGTCTTTCTTGGAAGCCAACAAGTGTTTGCCCAGTTAAGAGCACGGTAACAATCAGTCACGTTATGTTATAATGATTGTCGATATCTTTAAAAGCCTTGTCAAGTTCCTTTTTGAGTAACCCTCACCCCACCCTTAGAGAAATTTATCTGTGGTTCACCTCTTTGAAATACCTCATGGTTGTTCCACAATTACCATAGAGAAAAAAACAAAACAAAACAAACAAACAAAAAAGCTTTTTATTAACAAAGTGTTCAGAAGGGGGCGCCACTGTAAACAATGAGAGTTTTCGCTGCCGGGACAATTTTGTTGCAGAAACAGCTGAAAGCAATCGGGTCAGACAGAGCCAAGGGCTGGAGGGATTTTTAAAAGGACAAAAACCGAACCAAATCTAACCAAAACAAAAATCAAAACCAATGGCCAAGATTTCAAGTTTGCTACTAAAGGTATGACATTCTCCTCAGACATGCGAGTGACTTGATCACTTTCTTTATATATTTATATTTGAAGAAGAAGGAACTATTTGATGCAGCAAATCCACGTTGGTTATAAACTACCAGATATGGGGGCTCCTGGGTGGCTCAGTGGTTTCGGCCTCTGCCTTCGGCTCAGGTCATGATTTCAGGGTCCTGGGATGGAGCCCCACATCGGGCTCTCTGCTCAGCGGGGAGCCTGCTTTCCCCCTCTCTCTCTGCCTCCCTCTCTACCTACTTGTGATCTGTCTGTCAAATGGGTAAATAAGATCTTTAAAAAAAGAATTACTAGATGTGAAATACATCGAGGGTATGGGAAGGAAAATGATTTCCCCTGATCTGACTAGGAAGTGGTTGAAGCCTGAATTAAAGTGCTATAAAAAGAGTAAAGACCTGGGAGATATATGGGGTAAAAATCCCTAGAAAAACAGCAATAATAACTGGCTGCTCTTTATTGACCAGATCCTGCGGTAGGCAAAGAAGAGCTGGTTTTAGCCAGAGGATGATCTCCGTTTGTCTTCATGATCTGGCATTTCCTGCAAGCCAGGCATGGGGCTCTGCACTAGAGCTGCAAATGCTGGGGGCCCTCATTGTCCCTTTTCTCTTCTCAGGGGGACAACGGGCATGTCCATGATGCAGTGTGACAGGCTTTACCACAGGGAGATAATAGACTTCCAAGGGTAGGTGGGAGCTGGGAAAAGCCACTTAGGAACAGATTTTCAGGGGAGGTGATAGACAAGGGCAAAGCGAAGAATGAGGATGAGTGTGTCAAGTTTCAAAGTGCCAGGAGGCAGCACAGTGCATTCGGGAAACTACAGCAAGTTCATGACAACCGACAGCTGATCTGGCAGCATCACCTGGGGATGGAGGCTGAGCCCCGGGGTTAACACTGGGGGTGAGATGGTTTGTATACTATGGCCAGGAGGTGAGGTACTACACTGTGGGGGCACAGGGAGCTACTGGAGGATTTCAAATATCAGAATCGTAACCATAATAGAGTATTTAATTGCATCCTAGCTTTCATCAAGTGTAAGATGCACTATAGTTTATGTTCGACTAAGAAAGAGAAATGCTGTCAGTTAAAGTAGGATATGTCATCAAGTGCAAGGTGAGTGCCACCTTAAGAGATATTAAAATGGGGGGGGGGACAAATCTTAGAACAAGTAAATTGTGGTAGTAGAATAATTAAGAAAGATCCAACACTTGGATCAACTAACGAAGTGATTATTGCTTACCATGTGCCCCAAACTATATTAAGTCCTAGAACAAGAGACGTGCTCATCTTGATGCCCCGCAGCTGTTAGACCCAAGGTACAGAGGGCAGTAGCCAACGACCAGCAGGCCCCAAGTGTCATGTGCAGACTCTAAGAGCAACTGCCTTTGAAAGAGGAAACAGTTGAGAGTGGGCTTTCTGATGTAGAGAATTACTAGCTGGGAAAGTAGGACAATTGACACAGAATCGGAATTGATGCCCCTACATGACAGAGTTGGTGAAACTTCCCTTCTCAGAGATCTTGAGCCTCCTCTGAAATGAATTTTTCATTTTGGACAGAACATTCAGGATAAATATGATCTGTTTGAGTTCCTGGTTCTCTCATTAGGACTGTTTCTTAGGCTTCACTGGCACAAGAAAAGGGTTTTGATAATCCAGGTAAATCCTGACAAAAGCAAAGCACGGGATCTATGAAAATCTAACCACTCAGAGGAGAACAACAGATAAAGGGCCAGGCCGACCTGACCCTGCAGGACAGGTAAGGCTGGTCTGGCAACAGGGGTAGAGGGGAAGTGCCCATCTCCTGCTAGAAGAGCTAGAGAAGACCCCTTCCGGAGAGACCACCAGGAGAGGAGAGCAGTAGGTGCTGATGATGAAGAATATTTTAATCAGCAGAGAAGGTCAAAATGACAAAGTTCCACGATCAGAGTAAACATATGGGATAAAAAATAAAAAATAAAGAAAAAACATTTTTTTGAAAGGACTTTTTTTTAAAGGAATTTAAACAAAAGTCCTTTTAAAGAGACAGTTGGCTGTTTAAACCAATAGTACAACTCACTGAGAGAATCGCCACATTATTTCTTGGGGTAGAAAGGACCTGGAATGTAGAAAGACCTATTCTGCAGAGGAAAAAATAGAATCACTAACAGGCCTCATGCCTTGCACAGCCAGTGGCTAGAATCCCTGCCTCATGAGACCCTGTGCCAGAAGGCCGCTAGAACCATCTCAACTATGTTAGTCTTTCTTGGAAGCCAACAAGTGTTTGCCCAGTTAAGAGCACGGTAACAATCAGTCACGTTATGTTATAATGATTGTCGATATCTTTAAAAGCCTTGTCAAGTTCCTTTTTGAGTAACCCTCACCCCACCCTTAGAGAAATTTATCTGTGGTTCACCTCTTTGAAATACCTCATGGTTGTTCCACAATTACCATAGAGAAAAAAACAAAACAAAACAAACAAACAAAAAAGCTTTTTATTAACAAAGTGTTCAGAAGGGGGCGCCACTGTAAACAATGAGAGTTTTCGCTGCCGGGACAATTTTGTTGCAGAAACAGCTGAAAGCAATCGGGTCAGACAGAGCCAAGGGCTGGAGGGATTTTTAAAAGGACAAAAACCGAACCAAATCTAACCAAAACAAAAATCAAAACCAATGGCCAAGATTTCAAGTTTGCTACTAAAGGTATGACATTCTCCTCAGACATGCGAGTGACTTGATCACTTTCTTTATATATTTATATTTGAAGAAGAAGGAACTATTTGATGCAGCAAATCCACGTTGGTTATAAACTACCAGATATGGGGGCTCCTGGGTGGCTCAGTGGTTTCGGCCTCTGCCTTCGGATCAGGTCATGATTTCAGGGTCCTGGGATGGAGCCCCACATCGGGCTCTCTGCTCAGCGGGGAGCCTCCTTTCCCCCTCTCTCTCTGCCTCCCTCTCTACCTACTTGTGATCTGTCTGTCAAATGGGTAAATAAGATCTTTAAAAGAAGAATTACTAGATGTGAAATACATCGAGGGTATGGGAAGGAAAATGATTTCACCTGATCTGACTAGGAAGTGGTTGAAGCCTGAATTAAAGTGCTATAAAAAGAGTAAAGACCTGGGAGATATATGGGGTAAAAATCCCTAGAAAAACAGCAATAATAACTGGCTGCTCTTTATTGACCAGATCCTGCGGTAGGCAAAGAAGAGCTGGTTTTAGCCAGAGGATGATCTCCGTTTGTCTTCATGATCTGGCATTTCCTGCAAGCCAGGCATGGGGCTCTGCACTAGAGCTGCAAATGCTGGGGGCCCTCATTGTCCCTTTTCTCTTCTCAGGGGGACAACGGGCATGTCCATGATGCAGTGTGACAGGCTTTACCACAGGGAGATAATAGACTTCCAAGGGTAGGTGGGAGCTGGGAAAAGCCACTTAGGAACAGATTTTCAGGGGAGGTGATAGACAAGGGCAAAGCGAAGAATGAGGATGAGTGTGTCAAGTTTCAAAGTGCCAGGAGGCAGCACAGTGCATTCGGGAAACTACAGCAAGTTCATGACAACCGACAGCTGATCTGGCAGCATCACCTGGGGATGGAGGCTGAGCCCCGGGGTTAACACTGGGGGTGAGATGGTTTGTATACTATGGCCAGGAGGTGAGGTACTACACTGTGGGGGCACAGGGACCTACTGGAGGTTTTCAAATATCAGAATCGTAACCATAATAGAGTATTTAATTGCATCCTAGCTTTCATCAAGTGTAAGATGCACTATAGTTTATGTTCGACTAAGAAAGAGAAATGCTGTCAGTTAAAGTAGGATATGTCATCAAGTGCAAGGTGAGTGCCACCTTAAGAGATATTAAAATGGGGGGGGGGACAAATCTTAGAACAAGTAAATTGTGGTAGTAGAATAATTAAGAAAGATCCAACACTTGGATCAACTAACGAAGTGATTATTGCTTACCATGTGCCCCAAACTATATTAAGTCCTAGAACAAGAGACGTGCTCATCTTGATGCCCCGCAGCTGTTAGACCCAAGGTACAGAGGGCAGTAGCCAACGACCAGCAGGCCCCAAGTGTCATGTGCAGACTCTAAGAGCAACTGCCTTTGAAAGAGGAAACAGTTGAGAGTGGGCTTTCTGATGTAGAGAATTACTAGCTGGGAAAGTAGGACAATTGACACAGAATCGGAATTGATGCCCCTACATGACAGAGTTGGTGAAACTTCCCTTCTCAGAGATCTTGAGCCTCCTCTGAAATGAATTTTTCATTTTGGACAGAACATTCAGGATAAATATGATCTGTTTGAGTTCCTGGTTCTCTCATTAGGACTGTTTCTTAGGCTTCACTGGCACAAGAAAAGGGTTTTGATAATCCAGGTAAATCCTGACAAAAGCAAAGCACGGGATCTATGAAAATCTAACCACTCAGAGGAGAACAACAGATAAAGGGCCAGGCCGACCTGACCCTGCAGGACAGGTAAGGCTGGTCTGGCAACAGGGGTAGAGGGGAAGTGCCCATCTCCTGCTAGAAGAGCTAGAGAAGACCCCTTCCGGAGAGACCACCAGGAGAGGAGAGCAGTAGGTGCTGATGATGAAGAATATTTTAATCAGCAGAGAAGGTCAAAATGACAAAGTTCCACGATCAGAGTAAACATATGGGATAAAAAATAAAAAATAAAGAAAAAAGATTTTTTTGAAAGGACTTTTTTTTAAAGGAATTTAAACAAAAGTCCTTTTAAAGAGACAGTTGGCTGTTTAAACCAATAGTACAACTCACTGAGAGAATCGCCACATTATTTCTTGGGGTAGAAAGGACCTGGAATGTAGAAAGACCTATTCTGCAGAGGAAAAAATAGAATCACTAACAGGCCTCATGCCTTGCACAGCCAGTGGCTAGAATCCCTGCCTCATGAGACCCTGTGCCAGAAGGCCGCTAGAACCATCTCAACTATGTTAGTCTTTCTTGGAAGCCAACAAGTGTTTGCCCAGTTAAGAGCACGGTAACAATCAGTCACGTTATGTTATAATGATTGTCGATATCTTTAAAAGCCTTGTCAAGTTCCTTTTTGAGTAACCCTCACCCCACCCTTAGAGAAATTTATCTGTGGTTCACCTCTTTGAAATACCTCATGGTTGTTCCACAATTACCATAGAGAAAAAAACAAAACAAAACAAACAAACAAAAAAGCTTTTTATTAACAAAGTGTTCAGAAGGGGGCGCCACTGTAAACAATGAGAGTTTTCGCTGCCGGGACAATTTTGTTGCAGAAACAGCTGAAAGCAATCGGGTCAGACAGAGCCAAGGGCTGGAGGGATTTTTAAAAGGACAAAAACCGAACCAAATCTAACCAAAACAAAAATCAAAACCAATGGCCAAGATTTCAAGTTTGCTACTAAAGGTATGACATTCTCCTCAGACATGCGAGTGACTTGATCACTTTCTTTATATATTTATATTTGAAGAAGAAGGAACTATTTGATGCAGCAAATCCACGTTGGTTATAAACTACCAGATATGGGGGCTCCTGGGTGGCTCAGTGGTTTCGGCCTCTGCCTTCGGATCAGGTCATGATTTCAGGGTCCTGGGATGGAGCCCCACATCGGGCTCTCTGCTCAGCGGGGAGCCTGCTTTCCCCCTCTCTCTCTGCCTCCCTCTCTACCTACTTGTGATCTGTCTGTCAAATGGGTAAATAAGATCTTTAAAAAAAGAATTACTAGATGTGAAATACATCGAGGGTATGGGAAGGAAAATGATTTCCCCTGATCTGACTAGGAAGTGGTTGAAGCCTGAATTAAAGTGCTATAAAAAGAGTAAAGACCTGGGAGATATATGGGGTAAAAATCCCTAGAAAAACAGCAATAATAACTGGCTGCTCTTTATTGACCAGATCCTGCGGTAGGCAAAGAAGAGCTGGTTTTAGCCAGAGGATGATCTCCGTATGTCTTCATGATCTGGCATTTCCTGCAAGCCAGGCATGGGGCTCTGCACTAGAGCTGCAAATGCTGGGGGCCCTCATTGTCCCTTTTCTCTTCTCAGGGGGACAACGGGCATGTCCATGATGCAGTGTGACAGGCTTTACCACAGGGAGATAAAAGACTGCCAAGGGTAGGTGGGAGCTGGGAAAAGACACTTAGAAACAGATTTTCAGGGGAGGTGATAGACAAGGGCAAAGCGAAGAATGAGGATGAGTGTGTCAAGTTTCAAAGTGCCAGGAGGCAGCACAGTGCATTCGGGAAACTACAGCAAGTTCATGACAACCGACAGCTGATCTGGCAGCATCACCTGGGGATGGAGGCTGAGCCCCGGGGTTAACACTGGGGGTGAGATGGTTTGTATACTATGGCCAGGAGGTGAGGTACTACACTGTGGGGGCACAGGGACCTACTGGAGGATTTCAAATATCAGAATCGTAACCATAATAGAGTATTTAATTGCATCCTAGCTTTCATCAAGTGTAAGATGCACTATAGTTTATGTTCGACTAAGAAAGAGAAATGCTGTCAGTTAAAGTAGGATATGTCATCAAGTGCAAGGTGAGTGCCACCTTAAGAGATATTAAAATGGGGGGGGGGGACAAATCTTAGAACAAGTAAATTGTGGTAGTAGAATAATTAAGAAAGATCCAACACTTGGATCAACTAACGAAGTGATTATTGCTTACCATGTGCCCCAAACTATATTAAGTCCTAGAACAAGAGACGTGCTCATCTTGATGCCCCGCAGCTGTTAGACCCAAGGTACAGAGGGCAGTAGCCAACGACCAGCAGGCCCCAAGTGTCATGTGCAGACTCTAAGAGCAACTGCCTTTGAAAGAGGAAACAGTTGAGAGTGGGCTTTCTGATGTAGAGAATTACTAGCTGGGAAAGTAGGACAATTGACACAGAATCGGAATTGATGCCCCTACATGACAGAGTTGGTGAAACTTCCCTTCTCAGAGATCTTGAGCCTCCTCTGAAATGAATTTTTCATTTTGGACAGAACATTCAGGATAAATATGATCTGTTTGAGTTCCTGGTTCTCTCATTAGGACTGTTTCTTAGGCTTCACTGGCACAAGAAAAGGGTTTTGATAATCCAGGTAAATCCTGACAAAAGCAAAGCACGGGATCTATGAAAATCTAACCACTCAGAGGAGAACAACAGATAAAGGGCCAGGCCGACCTGACCCTGCAGGACAGGTAAGGCTGGTCTGGCAACAGGGGTAGAGGGGAAGTGCCCATCTCCTGCTAGAAGAGCTAGAGAAGACCCCTTCCGGAGAGACCACCAGGAGAGGAGAGCAGTAGGTGCTGATGATGAAGAATATTTTAATCAGCAGAGAAGGTCAAAATGACAAAGTTCCACGATCAGAGTAAACATATGGGATAAAAAATAAAAAATAAAGAAAAAAGATTTTTTTGAAAGGACTTTTTTTTAAAGGAATTTAAACAAAAGTCCTTTTAAAGAGACAGTTGGCTGTTTAAACCAATAGTACAACTCACTGAGAGAATCGCCACATTATTTCTTGGGGTAGAAAGGACCTGGAATGTAGAAAGACCTATTCTGCAGAGGAAAAAATAGAATCACTAACAGGCCTCATGCCTTGCACAGCCAGTGGCTAGAATCCCTGCCTCATGAGACCCTGTGCCAGAAGGCCGCTAGAACCATCTCAACTATGTTAGTCTTTCTTGGAAGCCAACAAGTGTTTGCCCAGTTAAGAGCACGGTAACAATCAGTCACGTTATGTTATAATGATTGTCGATATCTTTAAAAGCCTTGTCAAGTTCCTTTTTGAGTAACCCTCACCCCACCCTTAGAGAAATTTATCTGTGGTTCACCTCTTTGAAATACCTCATGGTTGTTCCACAATTACCATAGAGAAAAAAACAAAACAAAACAAACAAACAAAAAAGCTTTTTATTAACAAAGTGTTCAGAAGGGGGCGCCACTGTAAACAATGAGAGTTTTCGCTGCCGGGACAATTTTGTTGCAGAAACAGCTGAAAGCAATCGGGTCAGACAGAGCCAAGGGCTGGAGGGATTTTTAAAAGGACAAAAACCGAACCAAATCTAACCAAAACAAAAATCAAAACCAATGGCCAAGATTTCAAGTTTGCTACTAAAGGTATGACATTCTCCTCAGACATGCGAGTGACTTGATCACTTTCTTTATATATTTATATTTGAAGAAGAAGGAACTATTTGATGCAGCAAATCCACGTTGGTTATAAACTACCAGATATGGGGGCTCCTGGGTGGCTCAGTGGTTTCGGCCTCTGCCTTCGGATCAGGTCATGATTTCAGGGTCCTGGGATGGAGCCCCACATCGGGCTCTCTGCTCAGCGGGGAGCCTGCTTTCCCCCTCTCTCTCTGCCTCCCTCTCTACCTACTTGTGATCTGTCTGTCAAATGGGTAAATAAGATCTTTAAAAAAAGAATTACTAGATGTGAAATACATCGAGGGTATGGGAAGGAAAATGATTTCCCCTGATCTGACTAGGAAGTGGTTGAAGCCTGAATTAAAGTGCTATAAAAAGAGTAAAGACCTGGGAGATATATGGGGTAAAAATCCCTAGAAAAACAGCAATAATAACTGGCTGCTCTTTATTGACCAGATCCTGCGGTAGGCAAAGAAGAGCTGGTTTTAGCCAGAGGATGATCTCCGTATGTCTTCATGATCTGGCATTTCCTGCAAGCCAGGCATGGGGCTCTGCACTAGAGCTGCAAATGCTGGGGGCCCTCATTGTCCCTTTTCTCTTCTCAGGGGGACAACGGGCATGTCCATGATGCAGTGTGACAGGCTTTACCACAGGGAGATAATAGACTTCCAAGGGTAGGTGGGAGCTGGGAAAAGCCACTTAGAAACAGATTTTCAGGGGAGGTGATAGACAAGGGCAAAGCGAAGAATGAGGATGAGTGTGTCAAGTTTCAAAGTGCCAGGAGGCAGCACAGTGCATTCGGGAAACTACAGCAAGTTCATGAGAACCGACAGCTGATCTGGCAGCATCACCTGGGGATGGAGGCTGAGCCCCGGGGTTAACACTGGGGGTGAGATGGTTTGTATACTATGGCCAGGAGGTGAGGTACTACACTGTGGGGGCACAGGGAGCTACTGGAGGATTTCAAATATCAGAATCGTAACCATAATAGAGTATTTAATTGCATCCTAGCTTTCATCAAGTGTAAGATGCACTATAGTTTATGTTCGACTAAGAAAGAGAAATGCTGTCAGTTAAAGTAGGATATGTCATCAAGTGCAAGGTGAGTGCCACCTTAAGAGATATTAAAATGGGGGGGGGGGGACAAATCTTAGAACAAGTAAATTGTGGTAGTAGAATAATTAAGAAAGATCCAACACTTGGATCAACTAACGAAGTGATTATTGCTTACCATGTGCCCCAAACTATATTAAGTCCTAGAACAAGAGACGTGCTCATCTTGATGCCCCGCAGCTGTTAGACCCAAGGTACAGAGGGCAGTAGCCAACGACCAGCAGGCCCCAAGTGTCATGTGCAGACTCTAAGAGCAACTGCCTTTGAAAGAGGAAACAGTTGAGAGTGGGCTTTCTGATGTAGAGAATTACTAGCTGGGAAAGTAGGACAATTGACACAGAATCGGAATTGATGCCCCTACATGACAGAGTTGGTGAAACTTCCCTTCTCAGAGATCTTGAGCCTCCTCTGAAATGAATTTTTCATTTTGGACAGAACATTCAGGATAAATATGATCTGTTTGAGTTCCTGGTTCTCTCATTAGGACTGTTTCTTAGGCTTCACTGGCACAAGAAAAGGGTTTTGATAATCCAGGTAAATCCTGACAAAAGCAAAGCACGGGATCTATGAAAATCTAACCACTCAGAGGAGAACAACAGATAAAGGGCCAGGCCGACCTGACCCTGCAGGACAGGTAAGGCTGGTCTGGCAACAGGGGTAGAGGGGAAGTGCCCATCTCCTGCTAGAAGAGCTAGAGAAGACCCCTTCCGGAGAGACCACCAGGAGAGGAGAGCAGTAGGTGCTGATGATGAAGAATATTTTAATCAGCAGAGAAGGTCAAAATGACAAAGTTCCACGATCAGAGTAAACATATGGGATAAAAAATAAAAAATAAAGAAAAAAGATTTTTTTGAAAGGACTTTTTTTTAAAGGAATTTAAACAAAAGTCCTTTTAAAGAGACAGTTGGCTGTTTAAACCAATAGTACAACTCACTGAGAGAATCGCCACATTATTTCTTGGGGTAGAAAGGACCTGGAATGTAGAAAGACCTATTCTGCAGAGGAAAAAATAGAATCACTAACAGGCCTCATGCCTTGCACAGCCAGTGGCTAGAATCCCTGCCTCATGAGACCCTGTGCCAGAAGGCCGCTAGAACCATCTCAACTATGTTAGTCTTTCTTGGAAGCCAACAAGTGTTTGCCCAGTTAAGAGCACGGTAACAATCAGTCACGTTATGTTATAATGATTGTCGATATCTTTAAAAGCCTTGTCAAGTTCCTTTTTGAGTAACCCTCACCCCACCCTTAGAGAAATTTATCTGTGGTTCACCTCTTTGAAATACCTCATGGTTGTTCCACAATTACCATAGAGAAAAAAACAAAACAAAACAAACAAACAAAAAAGCTTTTTATTAACAAAGTGTTCAGAAGGGGGCGCCACTGTAAACAATGAGAGTTTTCGCTGCCGGGACAATTTTGTTGCAGAAACAGCTGAAAGCAATCGGGTCAGACAGAGCCAAGGGCTGGAGGGATTTTTAAAAGGACAAAAACCGAACCAAATCTAACCAAAACAAAAATCAAAACCAATGGCCAAGATTTCAAGTTTGCTACTAAAGGTATGACATTCTCCTCAGACATGCGAGTGACTTGATCACTTTCTTTATATATTTATATTTGAAGAAGAAGGAACTATTTGATGCAGCAAATCCACGTTGGTTATAAACTACCAGATATGGGGGCTCCTGGGTGGCTCAGTGGTTTCGGCCTCTGCCTTCGGATCAGGTCATGATTTCAGGGTCCTGGGATGGAGCCCCACATCGGGCTCTCTGCTCAGCGGGGAGCCTGCTTTCCCCCTCTCTCTCTGCCTCCCTCTCTACCTACTTGTGATCTGTCTGTCAAATGGGTAAATAAGATCTTTAAAAAAAGAATTACTAGATGTGAAATACATCGAGGGTATGGGAAGGAAAATGATTTCCCCTGATCTGACTAGGAAGTGGTTGAAGCCTGAATTAAAGTGCTATAAAAAGAGTAAAGACCTGGGAGATATATGGGGTAAAAATCCCTAGAAAAACAGCAATAATAACTGGCTGCTCTTTATTGACCAGATCCTGCGGTAGGCAAAGAAGAGCTGGTTTTAGCCAGAGGATGATCTCCGTATGTCTTCATGATCTGGCATTTCCTGCAAGCCAGGCATGGGGCTCTGCACTAGAGCTGCAAATGCTGGGGGCCCTCATTGTCCCTTTTCTCTTCTCAGGGGGACAACGGGCATGTCCATGATGCAGTGTGACAGGCTTTACCACAGGGAGATAATAGACTTCCAAGGGTAGGTGGGAGCTGGGAAAAGCCACTTAGAAACAGATTTTCAGGGGAGGTGATAGACAAGGGCAAAGCGAAGAATGAGGATGAGTGTGTCAAGTTTCAAAGTGCCAGGAGGCAGCACAGTGCATTCGGGAAACTACAGCAAGTTCATGACAACCGACAGCTGATCTGGCAGCATCACCTGGGGATGGAGGCTGAGCCCCGGGGTTAACACTGGGGGTGAGATGGTTTGTATACTATGGCCAGGAGGTGAGGTACTACACTGTGGGGGCACAGGGAGCTACTGGAGGATTTCAAATATCAGAATCGTAACCATAATAGAGTATTTAATTGCATCCTAGCTTTCATCAAGTGTAAGATGCACTATAGTTTATGTTCGACTAAGAAAGAGAAATGCTGTCAGTTAAAGTAGGATATGTCATCAAGTGCAAGGTGAGTGCCACCTTAAGAGATATTAAAATGGGGGGGGGGGGGACAAATCTTAGAACAAGTAAATTGTGGTAGTAGAATAATTAAGAAAGATCCAACACTTGGATCAACTAACGAAGTGATTATTGCTTACCATGTGCCCCAAACTATATTAAGTCCTAGAACAAGAGACGTGCTCATCTTGATGCCCCGCAGCTGTTAGACCCAAGGTACAGAGGGCAGTAGCCAACGACCAGCAGGCCCCAAGTGTCATGTGCAGACTCTAAGAGCAACTGCCTTTGAAAGAGGAAACAGTTGAGAGTGGGCTTTCTGATGTAGAGAATTACTAGCTGGGAAAGTAGGACAATTGACACAGAATCGGAATTGATGCCCCTACATGACAGAGTTGGTGAAACTTCCCTTCTCAGAGATCTTGAGCCTCCTCTGAAATGAATTTTTCATTTTGGACAGAACATTCAGGATAAATATGATCTGTTTGAGTTCCTGGTTCTCTCATTAGGACTGTTTCTTAGGCTTCACTGGCACAAGAAAAGGGTTTTGATAATCCAGGTAAATCCTGACAAAAGCAAAGCACGGGATCTATGAAAATCTAACCACTCAGAGGAGAACAACAGATAAAGGGCCAGGCCGACCTGACCCTGCAGGACAGGTAAGGCTGGTCTGGCAACAGGGGTAGAGGGGAAGTGCCCATCTCCTGCTAGAAGAGCTAGAGAAGACCCCTTCCGGAGAGACCACCAGGAGAGGAGAGCAGTAGGTGCTGATGATGAAGAATATTTTAATCAGCAGAGAAGGTCAAAATGACAAAGTTCCACGATCAGAGTAAACATATGGGATAAAAAATAAAAAATAAAGAAAAAACATTTTTTTGAAAGGACTTTTTTTTAAAGGAATTTAAACAAAAGTCCTTTTAAAGAGACAGTTGGCTGTTTAAACCAATAGTACAACTCACTGAGAGAATCGCCACATTATTTCTTGGGGTAGAAAGGACCTGGAATGTAGAAAGACCTATTCTGCAGAGGAAAAAATAGAATCACTAACAGGCCTCATGCCTTGCACAGCCAGTGGCTAGAATCCCTGCCTCATGAGACCCTGTGCCAGAAGGCCGCTAGAACCATCTCAACTATGTTAGTCTTTCTTGGAAGCCAACAAGTGTTTGCCCAGTTAAGAGCACGGTAACAATCAGTCACGTTATGTTATAATGATTGTCGATATCTTTAAAAGCCTTGTCAAGTTCCTTTTTGAGTAACCCTCACCCCACCCTTAGAGAAATTTATCTGTGGTTCACCTCTTTGAAATACCTCATGGTTGTTCCACAATTACCATAGAGAAAAAAACAAAACAAAACAAACAAACAAAAAAGCTTTTTATTAACAAAGTGTTCAGAAGGGGGCGCCACTGTAAACAATGAGAGTTTTCGCTGCCGGGACAATTTTGTTGCAGAAACAGCTGAAAGCAATCGGGTCAGACAGAGCCAAGGGCTGGAGGGATTTTTAAAAGGACAAAAACCGAACCAAATCTAACCAAAACAAAAATCAAAACCAATGGCCAAGATTTCAAGTTTGCTACTAAAGGTATGACATTCTCCTCAGACATGCGAGTGACTTGATCACTTTCTTTATATATTTATATTTGAAGAAGAAGGAACTATTTGATGCAGCAAATCCACGTTGGTTATAAACTACCAGATATGGGGGCTCCTGGGTGGCTCAGTGGTTTCGGCCTCTGCCTTCGGATCAGGTCATGATTTCAGGGTCCTGGGATGGAGCCCCACATCGGGCTCTCTGCTCAGCGGGGAGCCTGCTTTCCCCCTCTCTCTCTGCCTCCCTCTCTACCTACTTGTGATCTGTCTGTCAAATGGGTAAATAAGATCTTTAAAAAAAGAATTACTAGATGTGAAATACATCGAGGGTATGGGAAGGAAAATGATTTCACCTGATCTGACTAGGAAGTGGTTGAAGCCTGAATTAAAGTGCTATAAAAAGAGTAAAGACCTGGGAGATATATGGGGTAAAAATCCCTAGAAAAACAGCAATAATAACTGGCTGCTCTTTATTGACCAGATCCTGCGGTAGGCAAAGAAGAGCTGGTTTTAGCCAGAGGATGATCTCCGTATGTCTTCATGATCTGGCATTTCCTGCAAGCCAGGCATGGGGCTCTGCACTAGAGCTGCAAATGCTGGGGGCCCTCATTGTCCCTTTTCTCTTCTCAGGGGGACAACGGGCATGTCCATGATGCAGTGTGACAGGCTTTACCACAGGGAGATAATAGACTTCCAAGGGTAGGTGGGAGCTGGGAAAAGACACTTAGAAACAGATTTTCAGGGGAGGTGATAGACAAGGGCAAAGCGAAGAATGAGGATGAGTGTGTCAAGTTTCAAAGTGCCAGGAGGCAGCACAGTGCATTCGGGAAACTACAGCAAGTTCATGACAACCGACAGCTGATCTGGCAGCATCACCTGGGGATGGAGGCTGAGCCCCGGGGTTAACACTGGGGGTGAGATGGTTTGTGTACTATGGCCAGGAGGTGAGGTACTACACTGTGGGGGCACAGGGAGCTACTGGAGGATTTCAAATATCAGAATCGTAACCATAATAGAGTATTTAATTGCATCCTAGCTTTCATCAAGTGTAAGATGCACTATAGTTTATGTTCGACTAAGAAAGAGAAATGCTGTCAGTTAAAGTAGGATATGTCATCAAGTGCAAGGTGAGTGCCACCTTAAGAGATATTAAAATGGGGGGGGGGACAAATCTTAGAACAAGTAAATTGTGGTAGTAGAATAATTAAGAAAGATCCAACACTTGGATCAACTAACGAAGTGATTATTGCTTACCATGTGCCCCAAACTATATTAAGTCCTAGAACAAGAGACGTGCTCATCTTGATGCCCCGCAGCTGTTAGACCCAAGGTACAGAGGGCAGTAGCCAACGACCAGCAGGCCCCAAGTGTCATGTGCAGACTCTAAGAGCAACTGCCTTTGAAAGAGGAAACAGTTGAGAGTGGGCTTTCTGATGTAGAGAATTACTAGCTGGGAAAGTAGGACAATTGACACAGAATCGGAATTGATGCCCCTACATGACAGAGTTGGTGAAACTTCCCTTCTCAGAGATCTTGAGCCTCCTCTGAAATGAATTTTTCATTTTGGACAGAACATTCAGGATAAATATGATCTGTTTGAGTTCCTGGTTCTCTCATTAGGACTGTTTCTTAGGCTTCACTGGCACAAGAAAAGGGTTTTGATAATCCAGGTAAATCCTGACAAAAGCAAAGCACGGGATCTATGAAAATCTAACCACTCAGAGGAGAACAACAGATAAAGGGCCAGGCCGACCTGACCCTGCAGGACAGGTAAGGCTGGTCTGGCAACAGGGGTAGAGAGGAAGTGCCCATCTCCTGCTAGAAGAGCTAGAGAAGACCCCTTCCGGAGAGACCACCAGGAGAGGAGAGCAGTAGGTGCTGATGATGAAGAATATTTTAATCAGCAGAGAAGGTCAAAATGACAAAGTTCCACGATCAGAGTAAACATATGGGATAAAAAATAAAAAATAAAGAAAAAAGATTTTTTTGAAAGGACTTTTTTTTAAAGGAATTTAAACAAAAGTCCTTTTAAAGAGACAGTTGGCTGTTTAAACCAATAGTACAACTCACTGAGAGAATCGCCACATTATTTCTTGGGGTAGAAAGGACCTGGAATGTAGAAAGACCTATTCTGCAGAGGAAAAAATAGAATCACTAACAGGCCTCATGCCTTGCACAGCCAGTGGCTAGAATCCCTGCCTCATGAGACCCTGTGCCAGAAGGCCGCTAGAACCATCTCAACTATGTTAGTCTTTCTTGGAAGCCAACAAGTGTTTGCCCAGTTAAGAGCACGGTAACAATCAGTCACGTTATGTTATAATGATTGTCGATATCTTTAAAAGCCTTGTCAAGTTCCTTTTTGAGTAACCCTCACCCCACCCTTAGAGAAATTTATCTGTGGTTCACCTCTTTGAAATACCTCATGGTTGTTCCACAATTACCATAGAGAAAAAAACAAAACAAAACAAACAAACAAAAAAGCTTTTTATTAACAAAGTGTTCAGAAGGGGGCGCCACTGTAAACAATGAGAGTTTTCACTGCCGGGACAATTTTGTTGCAGAAACAGCTGAAAGCAATCGGGTCAGACAGAGCCAAGGGCTGGAGGGATTTTTAAAAGGACAAAAACCGAACCAAATCTAACCAAAACAAAAATCAAAACCAATGGCCAAGATTTCAAGTTTGCTACTAAAGGTATGACATTCTCCTCAGACATGCGAGTGACTTGATCACTTTCTTTATATATTTATATTTGAAGAAGAAGGAACTATTTGATGCAGCAAATCCACGTTGGTTATAAACTACCAGATATGGGGGCTCCTGGGTGGCTCAGTGGTTTCGGGCTCTGCCTTCGGATCAGGTCATGATTTCAGGGTCCTGGGATGGAGCCCCACATCGGGCTCTCTGCTCAGCGGGGAGCCTGCTTTCCCCCTCTCTCTCTGCCTCCCTCTCTACCTACTTGTGATCTGTCTGTCAAATGGGTAAATAAGATCTTTAAAAAAAGAATTACTAGATGTGAAATACATCGAGGGTATGGGAAGGAAAATGATTTCACCTGATCTGACTAGGAAGTGGTTGAAGCCTGAATTAAAGTGCTATAAAAAGAGTAAAGACCTGGGAGATATATGGGGTAAAAATCCCTAGAAAAACAGCAATAATAACTGGCTGCTCTTTATTGACCAGATCCTGCGGTAGGCAAAGAAGAGCTGGTTTTAGCCAGAGGATGATCTCCGTATGTCTTCATGATCTGGCATTTCCTGCAAGCCAGGCATGGGGCTCTGCACTAGAGCTGCAAATGCTGGGGGCCCTCATTGTCCCTTTTCTCTTCTCAGGGGGACAACGGGCATGTCCATGATGAAGTGTGACAGGCTTTACCACAGGGAGATAAAAGACTTCCAAGGGTAGGTGGGAGCTGGGAAAAGACACTTAGAAACAGATTTTCAGGGGAGGTGATAGACAAGGGCAAAGCGAAGAATGAGGATGAGTGTGTCAAGTTTCAAAGTGCCAGGAGGCAGCACAGTGCATTCGGGAAACTACAGCAAGTTCATGACAACCGACAGCTGATCTGGCAGCATCACCTGGGGATGGAGGCTGAGCCCCGGGGTTAACACTGGGGGTGAGATGGTTTGTGTACTATGGCCAGGAGGTGAGGTACTACACTGTGGGGGCACAGGGAGCTACTGGAGGATTTCAAATATCAGAATCGTAACCATAATAGAGTATTTAATTGCATCCTAGCTTTCATCAAGTGTAAGATGCACTATAGTTTATGTTCGACTAAGAAAGAGAAATGCTGTCAGTTAAAGTAGGATATGTCATCAAGTGCAAGGTGAGTGCCACCTTAAGAGATATTAAAATGGGGGGGGGGACAAATCTTAGAACAAGTAAATTGTGGTAGTAGAATAATTAAGAAAGATCCAACACTTGGATCAACTAACGAAGTGATTATTGCTTACCATGTGCCCCAAACTATATTAAGTCCTAGAACAAGAGACGTGCTCATCTTGATGCCCCGCAGCTGTTAGACCCAAGGTACAGAGGGCAGTAGCCAACGACCAGCAGGCCCCAAGTGTCATGTGCAGACTCTAAGAGCAACTGCCTTTGAAAGAGGAAACAGTTGAGAGTGGGCTTTCTGATGTAGAGAATTACTAGCTGGGAAAGTAGGACAATTGACACAGAATCGGAATTGATGCCCCTACATGACAGAGTTGGTGAAACTTCCCTTCTCAGAGATCTTGAGCCTCCTCTGAAATGAATTTTTCATTTTGGACAGAACATTCAGGATAAATATGATCTGTTTGAGTTCCTGGTTCTCTCATTAGGACTGTTTCTTAGGCTTCACTGGCACAAGAAAAGGGTTTTGATAATCCAGGTAAATCCTGACAAAAGCAAAGCACGGGATCTATGAAAATCTAACCACTCAGAGGAGAACAACAGATAAAGGGCCAGGCCGACCTGACCCTGCAGGACAGGGAAGGCTGGTCTGGCAACAGGGGTAGAGGGGAAGTGCCCATCTCCTGCTAGAAGAGCTAGAGAAGACCCCTTCCGGAGAGACCACCAGGAGAGGAGAGCAGTAGGTGCTGATGATGAAGAATATTTTAATCAGCAGAGAAGGTCAAAATGACAAAGTTCCACGATCAGAGTAAACATATGGGATAAAAAATAAAAAATAAAGAAAAAAGATTTTTTTGAAAGGACTTTTTTTTAAAGGAATTTAAACAAAAGTCCTTTTAAAGAGACAGTTGGCTGTTTAAACCAATAGTACAACTCACTGAGAGAATCGCCACATTATTTCTTGGGGTAGAAAGGACCTGGAATGTAGAAAGACCTATTCTGCAGAGGAAAAAATAGAATCACTAACAGGCCTCATGCCTTGCACAGCCAGTGGCTAGAATCCCTGCCTCATGAGACCCTGTGCCAGAAGGCCGCTAGAACCATCTCAACTATGTTAGTCTTTCTTGGAAGCCAACAAGTGTTTGCCCAGTTAAGAGCACGGTAACAATCAGTCACGTTATGTTATAATGATTGTCGATATCTTTAAAAGCCTTGTCAAGTTCCTTTTTGAGTAACCCTCACCCCACCCTTAGAGAAATTTATCTGTGGTTCACCTCTTTGAAATACCTCATGGTTGTTCCACAATTACCATAGAGAAAAAAACAAAACAAAACAAACAAACAAAAAGCTTTTTATTAACAAAGTGTTCAGAAGGGGGCGCCACTGTAAACAATGAGAGTTTTCGCTGCCTGGACAATTTTGTTGCAGAAACAGCTGAAAGCAATCGGGTCAGACAGAGCCAAGGGCTGGAGGGATTTTTAAAAGGACAAAAACCGAACCAAATCTAACCAAAACAAAAATCAAAACCAATGGCCAAGATTTCAAGTTTGCTACTAAAGGTATGACATTCTCCTCAGACATGCGAGTGACTTGATCACTTTCTTTATATATTTATATTTGAAGAAGAAGGAACTATTTGATGCAGCAAATCCACGTTGGTTAAAAACTACCAGATATGGGGGCTCCTGGGTGGCTCAGTGGTTTCGGCCTCTGCCTTCGGCTCAGGTCATGATTTCAGGGTCCTGGGATGGAGCCCCACATCGGGCTCTCTGCTCAGCGGGGAGCCTGCTTTCCCCCTCTCTCTCTGCCTCCCTCTCTACCTACTTGTGATCTGTCTGTCAAATGGGTAAATAAGATCTTTAAAAAAAGAATTACTAGATGTGAAATACATCGAGGGTATGGGAAGGAAAATGATTTCCCCTGATCTGACTAGGAAGTGGTTGAAGCCTGAATTAAAGTGCTATAAAAAGAGTAAAGACCTGGGAGATATATGGGGTAAAAATCCCTAGAAAAACAGCAATAATAACTGGCTGCTCTTTATTGACCAGATCCTGCGGTAGGCAAAGAAGAGCTGGTTTTAGCCAGAGGATGATCTCCGTTTGTCTTCATGATCTGGCATTTCCTGCAAGCCAGGCATGGGGCTCTGCACTAGAGCTGCAAATGCTGGGGGCCCTCATTGTCCCTTTTCTCTTCTCAGGGGGACAACGGGCATGTCCATGATGAAGTGTGACAGGCTTTACCACAGGGAGATAAAAGACTGCCAAGGGTAGGTGGGAGCTGGGAAAAGACACTTAGAAACAGATTTTCAGGGGAGGTGATAGACAAGGGCAAAGCGAAGAATGAGGATGAGTGTGTCAAGTTTCAAAGTGCCAGGAGGCAGCACAGTGCATTCGGGAAACTACAGCAAGTTCATGACAACCGACAGCTGATCTGGCAGCATCACCTGGGGATGGAGGCTGAGCCCCGGGGTTAACACTGGGGGTGAGATGGTTTGTATACTATGGCCAGGAGGTGAGGTACTACACTGTGGGGGCACAGGGACCTACTGGAGGATTTCAAATATCAGAATCGTAACCATAATAGAGTATTTAATTGCATCCTAGCTTTCATCAAGTGTAAGATGCACTATAGTTTATGTTCGACTAAGAAAGAGAAATGCTGTCAGTTAAAGTAGGATATGTCATCAAGTGCAAGGTGAGTGCCACCTTAAGAGATATTAAAATGGGGGGGGGGACAAATCTTAGAACAAGTAAATTGTGGTAGTAGAATAATTAAGAAAGATCCAACACTTGGATCAACTAACGAAGTGATTATTGCTTACCATGTGCCCCAAACTATATTAAGTCCTAGAACAAGAGACGTGCTCATCTTGATGCCCCGCAGCTGTTAGACCCAAGGTACAGAGGGCAGTAGCCAACGACCAGCAGGCCCCAAGTGTCATGTGCAGACTCTAAGAGCAACTGCCTTTGAAAGAGGAAACAGTTGAGAGTGGGCTTTCTGATGTAGAGAATTACTAGCTGGGAAAGTAGGACAATTGACACAGAATCGGAATTGATGCCCCTACATGACAGAGTTGGTGAAACTTCCCTTCTCAGAGATCTTGAGCCTCCTCTGAAATGAATTTTTCATTTTGGACAGAACATTCAGGATAAATATGATCTGTTTGAGTTCCTGGTTCTCTCATTAGGACTGTTTCTTAGGCTTCACTGGCACAAGAAAAGGGTTTTGATAATCCAGGTAAATCCTGACAAAAGCAAAGCACGGGATCTATGAAAATCTAACCACTCAGAGGAGAACAACAGATAAAGGGCCAGGCCGACCTGGCCCTGCAGGACAGGTAAGGCTGGTCTGGCAACAGGGGTAGAGGGGAAGTGCCCATCTCCTGCTAGAAGAGCTAGAGAAGACCCCTTCCGGAGAGACCACCAGGAGAGGAGAGCAGTAGGTGCTGATGATGAAGAATATTTTAATCAGCAGAGAAGGTCAAAATGACAAAGTTCCACGATCAGAGTAAACATATGGGATAAAAAATAAAAAATAAAGAAAAAAGATTTTTTTGAAAGGACTTTTTTTTAAAGGAATTTAAACAAAAGTCCTTTTAAAGAGACAGTTGGCTGTTTAAACCAATAGTACAACTCACTGAGAGAATCGCCACATTATTTCTTGGGGTAGAAAGGACCTGGAATGTAGAAAGACCTATTCTGCAGAGGAAAAAATAGAATCACTAACAGGCCTCATGCCTTGCACAGCCAGTGGCTAGAATCCCTGCCTCATGAGACCCTGTGCCAGAAGGCCGCTAGAACCATCTCAACTATGTTAGTCTTTCTTGGAAGCCAACAAGTGTTTGCCCAGTTAAGAGCACGGTAACAATCAGTCACGTTATGTTATAATGATTGTCGATATCTTTAAAAGCCTTGTCAAGTTCCTTTTTGAGTAACCCTCACCCCACCCTTAGAGAAATTTATCTGTGGTTCACCTCTTTGAAATACCTCATGGTTGTTCCACAATTACCATAGAGAAAAAAACAAAACAAAACAAACAAACAAAAAAGCTTTTTATTAACAAAGTGTTCAGAAGGGGGCGCCACTGTAAACAATGAGAGTTTTCGCTGCCGGGACAATTTTGTTGCAGAAACAGCTGAAAGCAATCGGGTCAGACAGAGCCAAGGGCTGGAGGGATTTTTAAAAGGACAAAAAACGAACCAAATCTAACCAAAACAAAAATCAAAACCAATGGCCAAGATTTCAAGTTTGCTACTAAAGGTATGACATTCTCCTCAGACATGCGAGTGACTTGATCACTTTCTTTATATATTTATATTTGAAGAAGAAGGAACTATTTGATGCAGCAAATCCACGTTGGTTAAAAACTACCAGATATGGGGGCTCCTGGGTGGCTCAGTGGTTTCGGCCTCTGCCTTCGGCTCAGGTCATGATTTCAGGGTCCTGGGATGGAGCCCCACATCGGGCTCTCTGCTCAGCGGGGAGCCTGCTTTCCCCCTCTCTCTCTGCCTCCCTCTCTACCTACTTGTGATCTGTCTGTCAAATGGGTAAATAAGATCTTTAAAAAAAGAATTACTAGATGTGAAATACATCGAGGGTATGGGAAGGAAAATGATTTCCCCTGATCTGACTAGGAAGTGGTTGAAGCCTGAATTAAAGTGCTATAAAAAGAGTAAAGACCTGGGAGATATATGGGGTAAAAATCCCTAGAAAAACAGCAATAATAACTGGCTGCTCTTTATTGACCAGATCCTGCGGTAGGCAAAGAAGAGCTGGTTTTAGCCAGAGGATGATCTCCGTTTGTCTTCATGATCTGGCATTTCCTGCAAGCCAGGCATGGGGCTCTGCACTAGAGCTGCAAATGCTGGGGGCCCTCATTGTCCCTTTTCTCTTCTCAGGGGGACAACGGGCATGTCCATGATGCAGTGTGACAGGCTTTACCACAGGGAGATAAAAGACTGCCAAGGGTAGGTGGGAGCTGGGAAAAGACACTTAGAAACAGATTTTCAGGGGAGGTGATAGACAAGGGCAAAGCGAAGAATGAGGATGAGTGTGTCAAGTTTCAAAGTGCCAGGAGGCAGCACAGTGCATTCGGGAAACTACAGCAAGTTCATGACAACCGACAGCTGATCTGGCAGCATCACCTGGGGATGGAGGCTGAGCCCCGGGGTTAACACTGGGGGTGAGATGGTTTGTATACTATGGCCAGGAGGTGAGGTACTACACTGTGGGGGCACAGGGAGCTACTGGAGGATTTCAAATATCAGAATCGTAACCATAATAGAGTATTTAATTGCATCCTAGCTTTCATCAAGTGTAAGATGCACTATAGTTTATGTTCGACTAAGAAAGAGAAATGCTGTCAGTTAAAGTAGGATATGTCATCAAGTGCAAGGTGAGTGCCACCTTAAGAGATATTAAAATGGGGGGGGGGGGACAAATCTTAGAACAAGTAAATTGTGGTAGTAGAATAATTAAGAAAGATCCAACACTTGGATCAACTAACGAAGTGATTATTGCTTACCATGTGCCCCAAACTATATTAAGTCCTAGAACAAGAGACGTGCTCATCTTGATGCCCCGCAGCTGTTAGACCCAAGGTACAGAGGGCAGTAGCCAACGACCAGCAGGCCCCAAGTGTCATGTGCAGACTCTAAGAGCAACTGCCTTTGAAAGAGGAAACAGTTGAGAGTGGGCTTTCTGATGTAGAGAATTACTAGCTGGGAAAGTAGGACAATTGACACAGAATCGGAATTGATGCCCCTACATGACAGAGTTGGTGAAACTTCCCTTCTCAGAGATCTTGAGCCTCCTCTGAAATGAATTTTTCATTTTGGACAGAACATTCAGGATAAATATGATCTGTTTGAGTTCCTGGTTCTCTCATTAGGACTGTTTCTTAGGCTTCACTGGCACAAGAAAAGGGTTTTGATAATCCAGGTAAATCCTGACAAAAGCAAAGCACGGGATCTATGAAAATCTAACCACTCAGAGGAGAACAACAGATAAAGGGCCAGGCCGACCTGGCCCTGCAGGACAGGTAAGGCTGGTCTGGCAACAGGGGTAGAGGGGAAGTGCCCATCTCCTGCTAGAAGAGCTAGAGAAGACCCCTTCCGGAGAGACCACCAGGAGAGGAGAGCAGTAGGTGCTGATGATGAAGAATATTTTAATCAGCAGAGAAGGTCAAAATGACAAAGTTCCACGATCAGAGTAAACATATGGGATAAAAAATAAAAAATAAAGAAAAAAGATTTTTTTGAAAGGACTTTTTTTTAAAGGAATTTAAACAAAAGTCCTTTTAAAGAGACAGTTGGCTGTTTAAACCAATAGTACAACTCACTGAGAGAATCGCCACATTATTTCTTGGGGTAGAAAGGACCTGGAATGTAGAAAGACCTATTCTGCAGAGGAAAAAATAGAATCACTAACAGGCCTCATGCCTTGCACAGCCAGTGGCTAGAATCCCTGCCTCATGAGACCCTGTGCCAGAAGGCCGCTAGAACCATCTCAACTATGTTAGTCTTTCTTGGAAGCCAACAAGTGTTTGCCCAGTTAAGAGCACGGTAACAATCAGTCACGTTATGTTATAATGATTGTCGATATCTTTAAAAGCCTTGTCAAGTTCCTTTTTGAGTAACCCTCACCCCACCCTTAGAGAAATTTATCTGTGGTTCACCTCTTTGAAATACCTCATGGTTGTTCCACAATTACCATAGAGAAAAAAACAAAACAAAACAAACAAACAAAAAAGCTTTTTATTAACAAAGTGTTCAGAAGGGGGCGCCACTGTAAACAATGAGAGTTTTCGCTGCCGGGACAATTTTGTTGCAGAAACAGCTGAAAGCAATCGGGTCAGACAGAGCCAAGGGCTGGAGGGATTTTTAAAAGGACAAAAAACGAACCAAATCTAACCAAAACAAAAATCAAAACCAATGGCCAAGATTTCAAGTTTGCTACTAAAGGTATGACATTCTCCTCAGACATGCGAGTGACTTGATCACTTTCTTTATATATTTATATTTGAAGAAGAAGGAACTATTTGATGCAGCAAATCCACGTTGGTTAAAAACTACCAGATATGGGGGCTCCTGGGTGGCTCAGTGGTTTCGGCCTCTGCCTTCGGCTCAGGTCATGATTTCAGGGTCCTGGGATGGAGCCCCACATCGGGCTCTCTGCTCAGCGGGGAGCCTGCTTTCCCCCTCTCTCTCTGCCTCCCTCTCTACCTACTTGTGATCTGTCTGTCAAATGGGTAAATAAGATCTTTAAAAAAAGAATTACTAGATGTGAAATACATCGAGGGTATGGGAAGGAAAATGATTTCCCCTGATCTGACTAGGAAGTGGTTGAAGCCTGAATTAAAGTGCTATAAAAAGAGTAAAGACCTGGGAGATATATGGGGTAAAAATCCCTAGAAAAACAGCAATAATAACTGGCTGCTCTTTATTGACCAGATCCTGCGGTAGGCAAAGAAGAGCTGGTTTTAGCCAGAGGATGATCTCCGTTTGTCTTCATGATCTGGCATTTCCTGCAAGCCAGGCATGGGGCTCTGCACTAGAGCTGCAAATGCTGGGGGCCCTCATTGTCCCTTTTCTCTTCTCAGGGGGACAACGGGCATGTCCATGATGCAGTGTGACAGGCTTTACCACAGGGAGATAAAAGACTGCCAAGGGTAGGTGGGAGCTGGGAAAAGACACTTAGAAACAGATTTTCAGGGGAGGTGATAGACAAGGGCAAAGCGAAGAATGAGGATGAGTGTGTCAAGTTTCAAAGTGCCAGGAGGCAGCACAGTGCATTCGGGAAACTACAGCAAGTTCATGACAACCGACAGCTGATCTGGCAGCATCACCTGGGGATGGAGGCTGAGCCCCGGGGTTAACACTGGGGGTGAGATGGTTTGTATACTATGGCCAGGAGGTGAGGTACTACACTGTGGGGGCACAGGGAGCTACTGGAGGATTTCAAATATCAGAATCGTAACCATAATAGAGTATTTAATTGCATCCTAGCTTTCATCAAGTGTAAGATGCACTATAGTTTATGTTCGACTAAGAAAGAGAAATGCTGTCAGTTAAAGTAGGATATGTCATCAAGTGCAAGGTGAGTGCCACCTTAAGAGATATTAAAATGGGGGGGGGGACAAATCTTAGAACAAGTAAATTGTGGTAGTAGAATAATTAAGAAAGATCCAACACTTGGATCAACTAACGAAGTGATTATTGCTTACCATGTGCCCCAAACTATATTAAGTCCTAGAACAAGAGACGTGCTCATCTTGATGCCCCACAGCTGTTAGACCCAAGGTACAGAGGGCAGTAGCCAACGACCAGCAGGCCCCAAGTGTCATGTGCAGACTCTAAGAGCAACTGCCTTTGAAAGAGGAAACAGTTGAGAGTGGGCTTTCTGATGTAGAGAATTACTAGCTGGGAAAGTAGGACAATTGACACAGAATCGGAATTGATGCCCCTACATGACAGAGTTGGTGAAACTTCCCTTCTCAGAGATCTTGAGCCTCCTCTGAAATGAATTTTTCATTTTGGACAGAACATTCAGGATAAATATGATCTGTTTGAGTTCCTGGTTCTCTCATTAGGACTGTTTCTTAGGCTTCACTGGCACAAGAAAAGGGTTTTGATAATCCAGGTAAATCCTGACAAAAGCAAAGCACGGGATCTATGAAAATCTAACCACTCAGAGGAGAACAACAGATAAAGGGCCAGGCCGACCTGGCCCTGCAGGACAGGTAAGGCTGGTCTGGCAACAGGGGTAGAGGGGAAGTGCCCATCTCCTGCTAGAAGAGCTAGAGAAGACCCCTTCCGGAGAGACCACCAGGAGAGGAGAGCAGTAGGTGCTGATGATGAAGAATATTTTAATCAGCAGAGAAGGTCAAAATGACAAAGTTCCACGATCAGAGTAAACATATGGGATAAAAAATAAAAAATAAAGAAAAAAGATTTTTTTGAAAGGACTTTTTTTTAAAGGAATTTAAACAAAAGTCCTTTTAAAGAGACAGTTGGCTGTTTAAACCAATAGTACAACTCACTGAGAGAATCGCCACATTATTTCTTGGGGTAGAAAGGACCTGGAATGTAGAAAGACCTATTCTGCAGAGGAAAAAATAGAATCACTAACAGGCCTCATGCCTTGCACAGCCAGTGGCTAGAATCCCTGCCTCATGAGACCCTGTGCCAGAAGGCCGCTAGAACCATCTCAACTATGTTAGTCTTTCTTGGAAGCCAACAAGTGTTTGCCCAGTTAAGAGCACGGTAATAATCAGTCACGTTATGTTATAATGATTGTCGATATCTTTAAAAGCCTTGTCAAGTTCCTTTTTGAGTAACCCTCACCCCACCCTTAGAGAAATTTATCTGTGGTTCACCTCTTTGAAATACCTCATGGTTGTTCCACAATTACCATAGAGAAAAAAACAAAACAAAACAAACAAACAAAAAAGCTTTTTATTAACAAAGTGTTCAGAAGGGGGCGCCACTGTAAACAATGAGAGTTTTCGCTGCTGGGACAATTTTGTTGCAGAAACAGCTGAAAGCAATCGGGTCAGACAGAGCCAAGGGCTGGAGGGATTTTTAAAAGGACAAAAAACGAACCAAATCTAACCAAAACAAAAATCAAAACCAATGGCCAAGATTTCAAGTTTGCTACTAAAGGTATGACATTCTCCTCAGACATGCGAGTGACTTGATCACTTTCTTTATATATTTATATTTGAAGAAGAAGGAACTATTTGATGCAGCAAATCCACGTTGGTTAAAAACTACCAGATATGGGGGCTCCTGGGTGGCTCAGTGGTTTCGGCCTCTGCCTTCGGCTCGGGTCATGATTTCAGGGTCCTGGGATGGAGCCCCACATCGGGCTCTCTGCTCAGCGGGGAGCCTGCTTTCCCCCTCTCTCTCTGCCTCCCTCTCTACCTACTTGTGATCTGTCTGTCAAATGGGTAAATAAGATCTTTAAAAAAAGAATTACTAGATGTGAAATACATCGAGGGTATGGGAAGGAAAATGATTTCCCCTGATCTGACTAGGAAGTGGTTGAAGCCTGAATTAAAGTGCTATAAAAAGAGTAAAGACCTGGGAGATATATGGGGTAAAAATCCCTAGAAAAACAGCAATAATAACTGGCTGCTCTTTATTGACCAGATCCTGCGGTAGGCAAAGAAGAGCTGGTTTTAGCCAGAGGATGATCTCCGTATGTCTTCATGATCTGGCATTTCCTGCAAGCCAGGCATGGGGCTCTGCACTAGAGCTGCAAATGCTGGGGGCCCTCATTGTCCCTTTTCTCTTCTCAGGGGGACAACGGGCATGTCCATGATGCAGTGTGACAGGCTTTACCACAGGGAGATAAAAGACTGCCAAGGGTAGGTGGGAGCTGGGAAAAGACACTTAGAAACAGATTTTCAGGGGAGGTGATAGACAAGGGCAAAGCGAAGAATGAGGATGAGTGTGTCAAGTTTCAAAGTGCCAGGAGGCAGCACAGTGCATTCGGGAAACTACAGCAAGTTCATGACAACCGACAGCTGATCTGGCAGCATCACCTGGGGATGGAGGCTGAGCCCCGGGGTTAACACTGGGGGTGAGATGGTTTGTATACTATGGCCAGGAGGTGAGGTACTACACTGTGGGGGCACAGGGAGCTACTGGAGGATTTCAAATATCAGAATCGTAACCATAATAGAGTATTTAATTGCATCCTAGCTTTCATCAAGTGTAAGATGCACTATAGTTTATGTTCGACTAAGAAAGAGAAATGCTGTCAGTTAAAGTAGGATATGTCATCAAGTGCAAGGTGAGTGCCACCTTAAGAGATATTAAAATGGGGGGGGGACAAATCTTAGAACAAGTAAATTGTGGTAGTAGAATAATTAAGAAAGATCCAACACTTGGATCAACTAACGAAGTGATTATTGCTTACCATGTGCCCCAAACTATATTAAGTCCTAGAACAAGAGACGTGCTCATCTTGATGCCCCGCAGCTGTTAGACCCAAGGTACAGAGGGCAGTAGCCAACGACCAGCAGGCCCCAAGTGTCATGTGCAGACTCTAAGAGCAACTGCCTTTGAAAGAGGAAACAGTTGAGAGTGGGCTTTCTGATGTAGAGAATTACTAGCTGGGAAAGTAGGACAATTGACACAGAATCGGAATTGATGCCCCTACATGACAGAGTTGGTGAAACTTCCCTTCTCAGAGATCTTGAGCCTCCTCTGAAATGAATTTTTCATTTTGGACAGAACATTCAGGATAAATATGATCTGTTTGAGTTCCTGGTTCTCTCATTAGGACTGTTTCTTAGGCTTCACTGGCACAAGAAAAGGGTTTTGATAATCCAGGTAAATCCTGACAAAAGCAAAGCACGGGATCTATGAAAATCTAACCACTCAGAGGAGAACAACAGATAAAGGGCCAGGCCGACCTGGCCCTGCAGGACAGGTAAGGCTGGTCTGGCAACAGGGGTAGAGGGGAAGTGCCCATCTCCTGCTAGAAGAGCTAGAGAAGACCCCTTCCGGAGAGACCACCAGGAGAGGAGAGCAGTAGGTGCTGATGATGAAGAATATTTTAATCAGCAGAGAAGGTCAAAATGACAAAGTTCCACGATCAGAGTAAACATATGGGATAAAAAATAAAAAATAAAGAAAAAAGATTTTTTTGAAAGGACTTTTTTTTAAAGGAATTTAAACAAAAGTCCTTTTAAAGAGACAGTTGGCTGTTTAAACCAATAGTACAACTCACTGAGAGAATCGCCACATTATTTCTTGGGGTAGAAAGGACCTGGAATGTAGAAAGACCTATTCTGCAGAGGAAAAAATAGAATCACTAACAGGCCTCATGCCTTGCACAGCCAGTGGCTAGAATCCCTGCCTCATGAGACCCTGTGCCAGAAGGCCGCTAGAACCATCTCAACTATGTTAGTCTTTCTTGGAAGCCAACAAGTGTTTGCCCAGTTAAGAGCACGGTAACAATCAGTCACGTTATGTTATAATGATTGTCGATATCTTTAAAAGCCTTGTCAAGTTCCTTTTTGAGTAACCCTCACCCCACCCTTAGAGAAATTTATCTGTGGTTCACCTCTTTGAAATACCTCATGGTTGTTCCACAATTACCATAGAGAAAAAAACAAAACAAAACAAACAAACAAAAAAGCTTTTTATTAACAAAGTGTTCAGAAGGGGGCGCCACTGTAAACAATGAGAGTTTTCGCTGCCGGGACAATTTTGTTGCAGAAACAGCTGAAAGCAATCGGGTCAGACAGAGCCAAGGGCTGGAGGGATTTTTAAAAGGACAAAAACCGAACCAAATCTAACCAAAACAAAAATCAAAACCAATGGCCAAGATTTCAAGTTTGCTACTAAAGGTATGACATTCTCCTCAGACATGCGAGTGACTTGATCACTTTCTTTATATATTTATATTTGAAGAAGAAGGAACTATTTGATGCAGCAAATCCACGTTGGTTAAAAACTACCAGATATGGGGGCTCCTGGGTGGCTCAGTGGTTTCGGCCTCTGCCTTCGGCTCGGGTCATGATTTCAGGGTCCTGGGATGGAGCCCCACATCGGGCTCTCTGCTCAGCGGGGAGCCTGCTTTCCCCCTCTCTCTCTGCCTCCCTCTCTACCTACTTGTGATCTGTCTGTCAAATGGGTAAATAAGATCTTTAAAAAAAGAATTACTAGATGTGAAATACATCGAGGGTATGGGAAGGAAAATGATTTCCCCTGATCTGACTAGGAAGTGGTTGAAGCCTGAATTAAAGTGCTATAAAAAGAGTAAAGACCTGGGAGATATATGGGGTAAAAATCCCTAGAAAAACAGCAATAATAACTGGCTGCTCTTTATTGACCAGATCCTGCGGTAGGCAAAGAAGAGCTGGTTTTAGCCAGAGGATGATCTCCGTTTGTCTTCATGATCTGGCATTTCCTGCAAGCCAGGCATGGGGCTCTGCACTAGAGCTGCAAATGCTGGGGGCCCTCATTGTCCCTTTTCTCTTCTCAGGGGGACAACGGGCATGTCCATGATGCAGTGTGACAGGCTTTACCACAGGGAGATAAAAGACTGCCAAGGGTAGGTGGGAGCTGGGAAAAGACACTTAGAAACAGATTTTCAGGGGAGGTGATAGACAAGGGCAAAGCGAAGAATGAGGATGAGTGTGTCAAGTTTCAAAGTGCCAGGAGGCAGCACAGTGCATTTGGGAAACTACAGCAAGTTCATGACAACCGACAGCTGATCTGGCAGCATCACCTGGGGATGGAGGCTGAGCCCCGGGGTTAACACTGGGGGTGAGATGGTTTGTATACTATGGCGAGGAGGTGAGGTACTACACTGTGGGGGCACAGGGAGCTACTGGAGGATTTCAAATATCAGAATCGTAACCATAATAGAGTATTTAATTGCATCCTAGCTTTCATCAAGTGTAAGATGCACTATAGTTTATGTTCGACTAAGAAAGAGAAATGCTGTCAGTTAAAGTAGGATATGTCATCAAGTGCAAGGTGAGTGCCACCTTAAGAGATATTAAAATGGGGGGGGGGACAAATCTTAGAACAAGTAAATTGTGGTAGTAGAATAATTAAGAAAGATCCAACACTTGGATCAACTAACGAAGTGATTATTGCTTACCATGTGCCCCAAACTATATTAAGTCCTAGAACAAGAGACGTGCTCATCTTGATGCCCCGCAGCTGTTAGACCCAAGGTACAGAGGGCAGTAGCCAACGACCAGCAGGCCCCAAGTGTCATGTGCAGACTCTAAGAGCAACTGCCTTTGAAAGAGGAAACAGTTGAGAGTGGGCTTTCTGATGTAGAGAATTACTAGCTGGGAAAGTAGGACAATTGACACAGAATCGGAATTGATGCCCCTACATGACAGAGTTGGTGAAACTTCCCTTCTCAGAGATCTTGAGCCTCCTCTGAAATGAATTTTTCATTTTGGACAGAACATTCAGGATAAATATGATCTGTTTGAGTTCCTGGTTCTCTCATTAGGACTGTTTCTTAGGCTTCACTGGCACAAGAAAAGGGTTTTGATAATCCAGGTAAATCCTGACAAAAGCAAAGCACGGGATCTATGAAAATCTAACCACTCAGAGGAGAACAACAGATAAAGGGCCAGGCCGACCTGGCCCTGCAGGACAGGTAAGGCTGGTCTGGCAACAGGGGTAGAGGGGAAGTGCCCATCTCCTGCTAGAAGAGCTAGAGAAGACCCCTTCCGGAGAGACCACCAGGAGAGGAGAGCAGTAGGTGCTGATGATGAAGAATATTTTAATCAGCAGAGAAGGTCAAAATGACAAAGTTCCACGATCAGAGTAAACATATGGGATAAAAAATAAAAAATAAAGAAAAAAGATTTTTTTGAAAGGACTTTTTTTTAAAGGAATTTAAACAAAAGTCCTTTTAAAGAGACAGTTGGCTGTTTAAACCAATAGTACAACTCACTGAGAGAATCGCCACATTATTTCTTGGGGTAGAAAGGACCTGGAATGTAGAAAGACCTATTCTGCAGAGGAAAAAATAGAATCACTAACAGGCCTCATGCCTTGCACAGCCAGTGGCTAGAATCCCTGCCTCATGAGACCCTGTGCCAGAAGGCCGCTAGAACCATCTCAACTATGTTAGTCTTTCTTGGAAGCCAACAAGTGTTTGCCCAGTTAAGAGCACGGTAACAATCAGTCACGTTATGTTATAATGATTGTCGATATCTTTAAAAGCCTTGTCAAGTTCCTTTTTGAGTAACCCTCACCCCACCCTTAGAGAAATTTATCTGTGGTTCACCTCTTTGAAATACCTCATGGTTGTTCCACAATTACCATAGAGAAAAAAACAAAACAAAACAAACAAACAAAAAAGCTTTTTATTAACAAAGTGTTCAGAAGGGGGCGCCACTGTAAACAATGAGAGTTTTCGCTGCCGGGACAATTTTGTTGCAGAAACAGCTGAAAGCAATCGGGTCAGACAGAGCCAAGGGCTGGAGGGATTTTTAAAAGGACAAAAACCGAACCAAATCTAACCAAAACAAAAATCAAAACCAATGGCCAAGATTTCAAGTTTGCTACTAAAGGTATGACATTCTCCTCAGACATGCGAGTGACTTGATCACTTTCTTTATATATTTATATTTGAAGAAGAAGGAACTATTTGATGCAGCAAATCCACGTTGGTTAAAAACTACCAGATATGGGGGCTCCTGGGTGGCTCAGTGGTTTCGGCCTCTGCCTTCGGCTCGGGTCATGATTTCAGGGTCCTGGGATGGAGCCCCACATCGGGCTCTCTGCTCAGCGGGGAGCCTGCTTTCCCCCTCTCTCTCTGCCTCCCTCTCTACCTACTTGTGATCTGTCTGTCAAATGGGTAAATAAGATCTTTAAAAAAAGAATTACTAGATGTGAAATACATCGAGGGTATGGGAAGGAAAATGATTTCCCCTGATCTGACTAGGAAGTGGTTGAAGCCTGAATTAAAGTGCTATAAAAAGAGTAAAGACCTGGGAGATATATGGGGTAAAAATCCCTAGAAAAACAGCAATAATAACTGGCTGCTCTTTATTGACCAGATCCTGCGGTAGGCAAAGAAGAGCTGGTTTTAGCCAGAGGATGATCTCCGTATGTCTTCATGATCTGGCATTTCCTGCAAGCCAGGCATGGGGCTCTGCACTAGAGCTGCAAATGCTGGGGGCCCTCATTGTCCCTTTTCTCTTCTCAGGGGGACAACGGGCATGTCCATGATGCAGTGTGACAGGCTTTACCACAGGGAGATAAAAGACTGCCAAGGGTAGGTGGGAGCTGGGAAAAGACACTTAGAAACAGATTTTCAGGGGAGGTGATAGACAAGGGCAAAGCGAAGAATGAGGATGAGTGTGTCAAGTTTCAAAGTGCCAGGAGGCAGCACAGTGCATTCGGGAAACTACAGCAAGTTCATGACAACCGACAGCTGATCTGGCAGCATCACCTGGGGATGGAGGCTGAGCCCCGGGGTTAACACTGGGGGTGAGATGGTTTGTATACTATGGCCAGGAGGTGAGGTACTACACTGTGGGGGCACAGGGAGCTACTGGAGGATTTCAAATATCAGAATCGTAACCATAATAGAGTATTTAATTGCATCCTAGCTTTCATCAAGTGTAAGATGCACTATAGTTTATGTTCGACTAAGAAAGAGAAATGCTGTCAGTTAAAGTAGGATATGTCATCAAGTGCAAGGTGAGTGCCACCTTAAGAGATATTAAAATGGGGGGGGGGACAAATCTTAGAACAAGTAAATTGTGGTAGTAGAATAATTAAGAAAGATCCAACACTTGGATCAACTAACGAAGTGATTATTGCTTACCATGTGCCCCAAACTATATTAAGTCCTAGAACAAGAGACGTGCTCATCTTGATGCCCCGCAGCTGTTAGACCCAAGGTACAGAGGGCAGTAGCCAACGACCAGCAGGCCCCAAGTGTCATGTGCAGACTCTAAGAGCAACTGCCTTTGAAAGAGGAAACAGTTGAGAGTGGGCTTTCTGATGTAGAGAATTACTAGCTGGGAAAGTAGGACAATTGACACAGAATCGGAATTGATGCCCCTACATGACAGAGTTGGTGAAACTTCCCTTCTCAGAGATCTTGAGCCTCCTCTGAAATGAATTTTTCATTTTGGACAGAACATTCAGGATAAATATGATCTGTTTGAGTTCCTGGTTCTCTCATTAGGACTGTTTCTTAGGCTTCACTGGCACAAGAAAAGGGTTTTGATAATCCAGGTAAATCCTGACAAAAGCAAAGCACGGGATCTATGAAAATCTAACCACTCAGAGGAGAACAACAGATAAAGGGCCAGGCCGACCTGGCCCTGCAGGACAGGTAAGGCTGGTCTGGCAACAGGGGTAGAGGGGAAGTGCCCATCTCCTGCTAGAAGAGCTAGAGAAGACCCCTTCCGGAGAGACCACCAGGAGAGGAGAGCAGTAGGTGCTGATGATGAAGAATATTTTAATCAGCAGAGAAGGTCAAAATGACAAAGTTCCACGATCAGAGTAAACATATGGGATAAAAAATAAAAAATAAAGAAAAAAGATTTTTTTGAAAGGACTTTTTTTTAAAGGAATTTAAACAAAAGTCCTTTTAAAGAGACAGTTGGCTGTTTAAACCAATAGTACAACTCACTGAGAGAATCGCCACATTATTTCTTGGGGTAGAAAGGACCTGGAATGTAGAAAGACCTATTCTGCAGAGGAAAAAATAGAATCACTAACAGGCCTCATGCCTTGCACAGCCAGTGGCTAGAATCCCTGCCTCATGAGACCCTGTGCCAGAAGGCCGCTAGAACCATCTCAACTATGTTAGTCTTTCTTGGAAGCCAACAAGTGTTTGCCCAGTTAAGAGCACGGTAACAATCAGTCACGTTATGTTATAATGATTGTCGATATCTTTAAAAGCCTTGTCAAGTTCCTTTTTGAGTAACCCTCACCCCACCCTTAGAGAAATTTATCTGTGGTTCACCTCTTTGAAATACCTCATGGTTGTTCCACAATTACCATAGAGAAAAAACAAAACAAAACAAACAAACAAAAAAGCTTTTTATTAACAAAGTGTTCAGAAGGGGGCGCCACTGTAAACAATGAGAGTTTTCGCTGCCGGGACAATTTTGTTGCAGAAACAGCTGAAAGCAATCGGGTCAGACAGAGCCAAGGGCTGGAGGGATTTTTAAAAGGACAAAAACCGAACCAAATCTAACCAAAACAAAAATCAAAACCAATGGCCAAGATTTCAAGTTTGCTACTAAAGGTATGACATTCTCCTCAGACATGCGAGTGACTTGATCACTTTCTTTATATATTTATATTTGAAGAAGAAGGAACTATTTGATGCAGCAAATCCACGTTGGTTATAAACTACCAGATATGGGGGCTCCTGGGTGGCTCAGTGGTTTCGGCCTCTGCCTTCGGCTCAGGTCATGATTTCAGGGTCCTGGGATGGAGCCCCACATCGGGCTCTCTGCTCAGCGGGGAGCCTGCTTTCCCCCTCTCTCTCTGCCTCCCTCTCTACCTACTTGTGATCTGTCTGTCAAATGGGTAAATAAGATCTTTAAAAAAAGAATTACTAGATGTGAAATACATCGAGGGTATGGGAAGGAAAATGATTTCACCTGATCTGACTAGGAAGTGGTTGAAGCCTGAATTAAAGTGCTATAAAAAGAGTAAAGACCTGGGAGATATATGGGGTAAAAATCCCTAGAAAAACAGCAATAATAACTGGCTGCTCTTTATTGACCAGATCCTGCGGTAGGCAAAGAAGAGCTGGTTTTAGCCAGAGGATAATCTCCGTATGTCTTCATGATCTGGCATTTCCTGCAAGCCAGGCATGGGGCTCTGCACTAGAGCTGCAAATGCTGGGGGCCCTCATTGTCCCTTTTCTCTTCTCAGGGGGACAACGGGCATGTCCATGATGCAGTGTGACAGGCTTTACCACAGGGAGATAAAAGACTGCCAAGGGTAGGTGGGAGCTGGGAAAAGACACTTAGAAACAGATTTTCAGGGGAGGTGATAGACAAGGGCAAAGCGAAGAATGAGGATGAGTGTGTCAAGTTTCAAAGTGCCAGGAGGCAGCACAGTGCATTCGGGAAACTACAGCAAGTTCATGACAACCGACAGCTGATCTGGCAGCATCACCTGGGGATGGAGGCTGAGCCCCGGGGTTAACACTGGGGGTGAGATGGTTTGTGTACTATGGCCAGGAGGTGAGGTACTACACTGTGGGGGCACAGGGAGCTACTGGAGGATTTCAAATATCAGAATCGTAACCATAATAGAGTATTTAATTGCATCCTAGCTTTCATCAAGTGTAAGATGCACTATAGTTTATGTTCGACTAAGAAAGAGAAATGCTGTCAGTTAAAGTAGGATATGTCATCAAGTGCAAGGTGAGTGCCACCTTAAGAGATATTAAAATGGGGGGGGGGACAAATCTTAGAACAAGTAAATTGTGGTAGTAGAATAATTAAGAAAGATCCAACACTTGGATCAACTAAAGAAGTGATTATTGCTTACCATGTGCCCCAAACTATATTAAGTCCTAGAACAAGAGACGTGCTCATCTTGATGCCCCGCAGCTGTTAGACCCAAGGTACAGAGGGCAGTAGCCAACGACCAGCAGGCCCCAAGTGTCATGTGCAGACTCTAAGAGCAACTGCCTTTGAAAGAGGAAACAGTTGAGAGTGGGCTTTCTGATGTAGAGAATTACTAGCTGGGAAAGTAGGACAATTGACACAGAATCGGAATTGATGCCCCTACATGACAGAGTTGGTGAAACTTCCCTTCTCAGAGATCTTGAGCCTCCTCTGAAATGAATTTTTCATTTTGGACAGAACATTCAGGATAAATATGATCTGTTTGAGTTCCTGGTTCTCTCATTAGGACTGTTTCTTAGGCTTCACTGGCACAAGAAAAGGGTTTTGATAATCCAGGTAAATCCTGACAAAAGCAAAGCACGGGATCTATGAAAATCTAACCACTCAGAGGAGAACAACAGATAAAGGGCCAGGCCGACCTGACCCTGCAGGACAGGTAAGGCTGGTCTGGCAACAGGGGTAGAGGGGAAGTGCCCATCTCCTGCTAGAAGAGCTAGAGAAGACCCCTTCCGGAGAGACCACCAGGAGAGGAGAGCAGTAGGTGCTGATGATGAAGAATATTTTAATCAGCAGAGAAGGTCAAAATGACAAAGTTCCACGATCAGAGTAAACATATGGGATAAAAAATAAAAAATAAAGAAAAAAGATTTTTTTGAAAGGACTTTTTTTTAAAGGAATTTAAACAAAAGTCCTTTTAAAGAGACAGTTGGCTGTTTAAACCAATAGTACAACTCACTGAGAGAATCGCCACATTATTTCTTGGGGTAGAAAGGACCTGGAATGTAGAAAGACCTATTCTGCAGAGGAAAAAATAGAATCACTAACAGGCCTCATGCCTTGCACAGCCAGTGGCTAGAATCCCTGCCTCATGAGACCCTGTGCCAGAAGGCCGCTAGAACCATCTCAACTATGTTAGTCTTTCTTGGAAGCCAACAAGTGTTTGCCCAGTTAAGAGCACGGTAACAATCAGTCACGTTATGTTATAATGATTGTCGATATCTTTAAAAGCCTTGTCAAGTTCCTTTTTGAGTAACCCTCACCCCACCCTTAGAGAAATTTATCTGTGGTTCACCTCTTTGAAATACCTCATGGTTGTTCCACAATTACCATAGAGAAAAAAACAAAACAAAACAAACAAACAAAAAAGCTTTTTATTAACAAAGTGTTCAGAAGGGGGCGCCACTGTAAACAATGAGAGTTTTCGCTGCCGGGACAATTTTGTTGCAGAAACAGCTGAAAGCAATCGGGTCAGACAGAGCCAAGGGCTGGAGGGATTTTTAAAAGGACAAAAACCGAACCAAATCTAACCAAAACAAAAATCAAAACCAATGGCCAAGATTTCAAGTTTGCTACTAAAGGTATGACATTCTCCTCAGACATGCGAGTGACTTGATCACTTTCTTTATATATTTATATTTGAAGAAGAAGGAACTATTTGATGCAGCAAATCCACGTTGGTTATAAACTACCAGATATGGGGGCTCCTGGGTGGCTCAGTGGTTTCGGCCTCTGCCTTCGGATCAGGTCATGATTTCAGGGTCCTGGGATGGAGCCCCACATCGGGCTCTCTGCTCAGCGGGGAGCCTGCTTTCCCCCTCTCTCTCTGCCTCCCTCTCTACCTACTTGTGATCTGTCTGTCAAATGGGTAAATAAGATCTTTAAAAAAAGAATTACTAGATGTGAAATACATCGAGGGTATGGGAAGGAAAATGATTTCCCCTGATCTGACTAGGAAGTGGTTGAAGCCTGAATTAAAGTGCTATAAAAAGAGTAAAGACCTGGGAGATATATGGGGTAAAAATCCCTAGAAAAACAGCAATAATAACTGGCTGCTCTTTATTGACCAGATCCTGCGGTAGGCAAAGAAGAGCTGGTTTTAGCCAGAGGATGATCTCCGTATGTCTTCATGATCTGGCATTTCCTGCAAGCCAGGCATGGGGCTCTGCACTAGAGCTGCAAATGCTGGGGGCCCTCATTGTCCCTTTTCTCTTCTCAGGGGGACAACGGGCATGTCCATGATGCAGTGTGACAGGCTTTACCACAGGGAGATAAAAGACTGCCAAGGGTAGGTGGGAGCTGGGAAAAGACACTTAGAAACAGATTTTCAGGGGAGGTGATAGACAAGGGCAAAGCGAAGAATGAGGATGAGTGTGTCAAGTTTCAAAGTGCCAGGAGGCAGCACAGTGCATTCGGGAAACTACAGCAAGTTCATGACAACCGACAGCTGATCTGGCAGCATCACCTGGGGATGGAGGCTGAGCCCCGGGGTTAACACTGGGGGTGAGATGGTTTGTATACTATGGCCAGGAGGTGAGGTACTACACTGTGGGGGCACAGGGAGCTACTGGAGGATTTCAAATATCAGAATCGAAACCATAATAGAGTATTTAATTGCATCCTAGCTTTCATCAAGTGTAAGATGCACTATAGTTTATGTTCGACTAAGAAAGAGAAATGCTGTCAGTTAAAGTAGGATATGTCATCAAGTGCAAGGTGAGTGCCACCTTAAGAGATATTAAAATGGGGGGGGGGGACAAATCTTAGAACAAGTAAATTGTGGTAGTAGAATAATTAAGAAAGATCCAACACTTGGATCAACTAACGAAGTGATTATTGCTTACCATGTGCCCCAAACTATATTAAGTCCTAGAACAAGAGACGTGCTCATCTTGATGCCCCGCAGCTGTTAGACCCAAGGTACAGAGGGCAGTAGCCAACGACCAGCAGGCCCCAAGTGTCATGTGCAGACTCTAAGAGCAACTGCCTTTGAAAGAGGAAACAGTTGAGAGTGGGCTTTCTGATGTAGAGAATTACTAGCTGGGAAAGTAGGACAATTGACACAGAATCGGAATTGATGCCCCTACATGACAGAGTTGGTGAAACTTCCCTTCTCAGAGATCTTGAGCCTCCTCTGAAATGAATTTTTCATTTTGGACAGAACATTCAGGATAAATATGATCTGTTTGAGTTCCTGGTTCTCTCATTAGGACTGTTTCTTAGGCTTCACTGGCACAAGAAAAGGGTTTTGATAATCCAGGTAAATCCTGACAAAAGCAAAGCACGGGATCTATGAAAATCTAACCACTCAGAGGAGAACAACAGATAAAGGGCCAGGCCGACCTGGCCCTGCAGGACAGGTAAGGCTGGTCTGGCAACAGGGGTAGAGGGGAAGTGCCCATCTCCTGCTAGAAGAGCTAGAGAAGACCCCTTCCGGAGAGACCACCAGGAGAGGAGAGCAGTAGGTGCTGATGATGAAGAATATTTTAATCAGCAGAGAAGGTCAAAATGACAAAGTTCCACGATCAGAGTAAACATATGGGATAAAAAATAAAAAATAAAGAAAAAAGATTTTTTTGAAAGGACTTTTTTTTAAAGGAATTTAAACAAAAGTCCTTTTAAAGAGACAGTTGGCTGTTTAAACCAATAGTACAACTCACTGAGAGAATCGCCACATTATTTCTTGGGGTAGAAAGGACCTGGAATGTAGAAAGACCTATTCTGCAGAGGAAAAAATAGAATCACTAACAGGCCTCATGCCTTGCACAGCCAGTGGCTAGAATCCCTGCCTCATGAGACCCTGTGCCAGAAGGCCGCTAGAACCATCTCAACTATGTTAGTCTTTCTTGGAAGCCAACAAGTGTTTGCCCAGTTAAGAGCACGGTAACAATCAGTCACGTTATGTTAAAATGATTGTCGATATCTTTAAAAGCCTTGTCAAGTTCCTTTTTGAGTAACCCTCACCCCACCCTTAGAGAAATTTATCTGTGGTTCACCTCTTTGAAATACCTCATGGTTGTTCCACAATTACCATAGAGAAAAAAACAAAACAAAACAAACAAACAAAAAGCTTTTTATTAACAAAGTGTTCAGAAGGGGGCGCCACTGTAAACAATGAGAGTTTTCGCTGCCGGGACATTTTGTTGCAGAAACAGCTGAAAGCAATCGGGTCAGACAGAGCCAAGGGCTGGAGGGATTTTTAAAAGGACAAAAACCGAACCAAATCTAACCAAAACAAAAATCAAAACCAATGGCCAAGATTTCAAGTTTGCTACTAAAGGTATGACATTCTCCTAAGACATGCGAGTGACTTGATCACTTTCTTTATATATTTATATTTGAAGAAGAAGGAACTATTTGATGCAGCAAATCCACGTTGGTTAAAAACTACCAGATATGGGGGCTCCTGGGTGGCTCAGTGGTTTTGGCCTCTGCCTTCGGCTCGGGTCATGATTTCAGGGTCCTGGGATGGAGCCCCACATCGGGCTCTCTGCTCAGCGGGGAGCCTGCTTTCCCCCTCTCTCTCTGCCTCCCTCTCTACCTACTTGTGATCTGTCTGTCAAATGGGTAAATAAGATCTTTAAAAAAAGAATTACTAGATGTGAAATACATCGAGGGTATGGGAAGGAAAATGATTTCCCCTGATCTGACTAGGAAGTGGTTGAAGCCTGAATTAAAGTGCTATAAAAAGAGTAAAGACCTGGGAGATATATGGGGTAAAAATCCCTAGAAAAACAGCAATAATAACTGGCTGCTCTTTATTGACCAGATCCTGCGGTAGGCAAAGAAGAGCTGGTTTTAGCCAGAGGATGATCTCCGTTTGTCTTCATGATCAGGCATTTCCTGCAAGCCAGGCATGGGGCTCTGCACTAGAGCTGCAAATGCTGGGGGCCCTCATTGTCCCTTTTCTCTTCTCAGGGGGACAACGGGCATGTCCATGATGCAGTGTGACAGGCTTTACCACAGGGAGATAAAAGACTGCCAAGGGTAGGTGGGAGCTGGGAAAAGACACTTAGAAACAGATTTTCAGGGGAGGTGATAGACAAGGGCAAAGCGAAGAATGAGGATGAGTGTGTCAAGTTTCAAAGTGCCAGGAGGCAGCACAGTGCATTCGGGAAACTACAGCAAGTTCATGACAACCGACAGCTGATCTGGCAGCATCACCTGGGGATGGAGGCTGAGCCCCGGGGTTAACACTGGGGGTGAGATGGTTTGTATACTATGGCCAGGAGGTGAGGTACTACACTGTGGGGGCACAGGGAGCTACTGGAGGATTTCAAATATCAGAATCGTAACCATAATAGAGTATTTAATTGCATCCTAGCTTTCATCAAGTGTAAGATGCACTATAGTTTATGTTCGACTAAGAAAGAGAAATGCTGTCAGTTAAAGTAGGATATGTCATCAAGTGCAAGGTGAGTGCCACCTTAAGAGATATTAAAATGGGGGGGGGGGACAAATCTTAGAACAAGTAAATTGTGGTAGTAGAATAATTAAGAAAGATCCAACACTTGGATCAACTAACGAAGTGATTATTGCTTACCATGTGCCCCAAACTATATTAAGTCCTAGAACAAGAGACGTGCTCATCTTGATGCCCCGCAGCTGTTAGACCCAAGGTACAGAGGGCAGTAGCCAACGACCAGCAGGCCCCAAGTGTCATGTGCAGACTCTAAGAGCAACTGCCTTTGAAAGAGGAAACAGTTGAGAGTGGGCTTTCTGATGTAGAGAATTACTAGCTGGGAAAGTAGGACAATTGACACAGAATCGGAATTGATGCCCCTACATGACAGAGTTGGTGAAACTTCCCTTCTCAGAGATCTTGAGCCTCCTCTGAAATGAATTTTTCATTTTGGACAGAACATTCAGGATAAATATGATCTGTTTGAGTTCCTGGTTCTCTCATTAGGACTGTTTCTTAGGCTTCACTGGCACAAGAAAAGGGTTTTGATAATCCAGGTAAATCCTGACAAAAGCAAAGCACGGGATCTATGAAAATCTAACCACTCAGAGGAGAACAACAGATAAAGGGCCAGGCCGACCTGACCCTGCAGGACAGGTAAGGCTGGTCTGGCAACAGGGGTAGAGGGGAAGTGCCCATCTCCTGCTAGAAGAGCTAGAGAAGACCCCTTCCGGAGAGACCACCAGGAGAGGAGAGCAGTAGGTGCTGATGATGAAGAATATTTTAATCAGCAGAGAAGGTCAAAATGACAAAGTTCCACGATCAGAGTAAACATATGGGATAAAAAATAAAAAATAAAGAAAAAAGATTTTTTTGAAAGGACTTTTTTTTAAAGGAATTTAAACAAAAGTCCTTTTAAAGAGACAGTTGGCTGTTTAAACCAATAGTACAACTCACTGAGAGAATCGCCACATTATTTCTTGGGGTAGAAAGGACCTGGAATGTAGAAAGACCTATTCTGCAGAGGAAAAAATAGAATCACTAACAGGCCTCATGCCTTGCACAGCCAGTGGCTAGAATCCCTGCCTCATGAGACCCTGTGCCAGAAGGCCGCTAGAACCATCTCAACTATGTTAGTCTTTCTTGGAAGCCAACAAGTGTTTGCCCAGTTAAGAGCACGGTAACAATCAGTCACGTTATGTTATAATGATTGTCGTTATCTTTAAAAGCCTTGTCAAGTTCCTTTTTGAGTAACCCTCACCCCAACCTTAGAGAAATTTATCTGTGGTTCACCTCTTTGAAATACCTCATGGTTGTTCCACAATTACCATAGTGAAAAAAACAAAACAAAACAAACAAACAAAAAGCTTTTTATTAACAAAGTGTTCAGAAGGGGGCGCCACTGTAAACAATGAGAGTTTTCGCTGCCGGGACAATTTTGTTGCAGAAACAGCTGAAAGCAATCGGGTCAGACAGAGCCAAGGGCTGGAGGGATTTTTAAAAGGACAAAAACCGAACCAAATCTAACCAAAACAAAAATCAAAACCAATGGCCAAGATTTCAAGTTTGCTACTAAAGGTATGACATTCTCCTAAGACATGCGAGTGACTTGATCACTTTCTTTATATATTTATATTTGAAGAAGAAGGAACTATTTGATGCAGCAAATCCACGTTGGTTAAAAACTACCAGATATGGGGGCTCCTGGGTGGCTCAGTGGTTTCGGCCTCTGCCTTCGGCTCAGGTCATGATTTCAGGGTCCTGGGATGGAGCCCCACATCGGGCTCTCTGCTCAGCGGGGAGCCTGCTTTCCCCCTCTCTCTCTGCCTCCCTCTCTACCTACTTGTGATCTGTCTGTCAAATGGGTAAATAAGATCTTTAAAAAAAGAATTACTAGATGTGAAATACATCGAGGGTATGGGAAGGAAAATGATTTCCCCTGATCTGACTAGGAAGTGGTTGAAGCCTGAATTAAAGTGCTATAAAAAGAGTAAAGACCTGGGAGATATATGGGGTAAAAATCCCTAGAAAAACAGCAATAATAACTGGCTGCTCTTTATTGACCAGATCCTGCGGTAGGCAAAGAAGAGCTGGTTTTAGCCAGAGGATGATCTCCGTTTGTCTTCATGATCAGGCATTTCCTGCAAGCCAGGCATGGGGCTCTGCACTAGAGCTGCAAATGCTGGGGGCCCTCATTGTCCCTTTTCTCTTCTCAGGGGGACAACGGGCATGTCCATGATGCAGTGTGACAGGCTTTACCACAGGGAGATAATAGACTGCCAAGGGTAGGTGGGAGCTGGGAAAAGACACTTAGAAACAGATTTTCAGGGGAGGTGATAGACAAGGGCAAAGCGAAGAATGAGGATGAGTGTGTCAAGTTTCAAAGTGCCAGGAGGCAGCACAGTGCATTCGGGAAACTACAGCAAGTTCATGACAACCGACAGCTGATCTGGCAGCATCACCTGGGGATGGAGGCTGAGCCCCGGGGTTAACACTGGGGGTGAGATGGTTTGTGTACTATGGCCAGGAGGTGAGGTACTACACTGTGAGGGCACAGGGAGCTACTGGAGGATTTCAAATATCAGAATCGTAACCATAATAGAGTATTTAATTGCATCCTAGCTTTCATCAAGTGTAAGATGCACTATAGTTTATGTTCGACTAAGAAAGAGAAATGCTGTCAGTTAAAGTAGGATATGTCATCAAGTGCAAGGTGAGTGCCACCTTAAGAGATATTAAAATGGGGGGGTGGGACAAATCTTGGAACAAGTAAATTGTGGTAGTAGAATAATTAAGAAAGATCCAACACTTGGATCAACTAAAGAAGTGATTATTGCTTACCATGTGCCCCAAACTATATTAAGTCCTAGAACAAGAGACGTGCTCATCTTGATGCCCCGCAGCTGTTAGACCCAAGGTACAGAGGGCAGTAGCCAACGACCAGCAGGCCCCAAGTGTCATGTGCAGACTCTAAGAGCAACTGCCTTTGAAAGAGGAAACAGTTGAGAGTGGGCTTTCTGATGTAGAGAATTACTAGCTGGGAAAGTAGGACAATTGACACAGAATCGGAATTGATGCCCCTACATGACAGAGTTGGTGAAACTTCCCTTCTCAGAGATCTTGAGCCTCCTCTGAAATGAATTTTTCATTTTGGACAGAACATTCAGGATAAATATGATCTGTTTGAGTTCCTGGTTCTCTCATTAGGACTGTTTCTTAGGCTTCACTGGCACAAGAAAAGGGTTTTGATAATCCAGGTAAATCCTGACAAAAGCAAAGCACGGGATCTATGAAAATCTAACCACTCAGAGGAGAACAACAGATAAAGGGCCAGGCCGACCTGACCCTGCAGGACAGGTAAGGCTGGTCTGGCAACAGGGGTAGAGGGGAAGTGCCCATCTCCTGCTAGAAGAGCTAGAGAAGACCCCTTCCGGAGAGACCACCAGGAGAGGAGAGCAGTAGGTGCTGATGATGAAGAATATTTTAATCAGCAGAGAAGGTCAAAATGACAAAGTTCCACGATCAGAGTAAACATATGGGATAAAAAATAAAAAATAAAGAAAAAAGATTTTTTTGAAAGGACTTTTTTTTAAAGGAATTTAAACAAAAGTCCTTTTAAAGAGACAGTTGGCTGTTTAAACCAATAGTACAACTCACTGAGAGAATCGCCACATTATTTCTTGGGGTAGAAAGGACCTGGAATGTAGAAAGACCTATTCTGCAGAGGAAAAAATAGAATCACTAACAGGCCTCATGCCTTGCACAGCCAGTGGCTAGAATCCCTGCCTCATGAGACCCTGTGCCAGAAGGCCGCTAGAACCATCTCAACTATGTTAGTCTTTCTTGGAAGCCAACAAGTGTTTGCCCAGTTAAGAGCACGGTAACAATCAGTCACGTTATGTTATAATGATTGTCGATATCTTTAAAAGCCTTGTCAAGTTCCTTTTTGAGTAACCCTCACCCCACCCTTAGAGAAATTTATCTGTGGTTCACCTCTTTGAAATACCTCATGGTTGTTCCACAATTACCATAGAGAAAAAAACAAAACAAAACAAACAAACAAAAAAGCTTTTTATTAACAAAGTGTTCAGAAGGGGGCGCCACTGTAAACAATGAGAGTTTTCGCTGCCGGGACAATTTTGTTGCAGAAACAGCTGAAAGCAATCGGGTCAGACAGAGCCAAGGGCTGGAGGGATTTTTAAAAGGACAAAAACCGAACCAAATCTAACCAAAACAAAAATCAAAACCAATGGCCAAGATTTCAAGATTGCTACTAAAGGTATGACATTCTCCTAAGACATGCGAGTGACTTGATCACTTTCTTTATATATTTATATTTGAAGAAGAAGGAACTATTTGATGCAGCAAATCCACGTTGGTTAAAAACTACCAGATATGGGGGCTCCTGGGTGGCTCAGTGGTTTCGGCCTCTGCCTTCGGCTCGGGTCATGATTTCAGGGTCCTGGGATGGAGCCCCACATCGGGCTCTCTGCTCAGCGGGGAGCCTGCTTTCCCCCTCTCTCTCTGCCTCCCTCTCTACCTACTTGTGATCTGTCTGTCAAATGGGTAAATAAGATCTTTAAAAAAAGAATTACTAGATGTGAAATACATCGAGGGTATGGGAAGGAAAATGATTTCCCCTGATCTGACTAGGAAGTGGTTGAAGCCTGAATTAAAGTGCTATAAAAAGAGTAAAGACCTGGGAGATATATGGGGTAAAAATCCCTAGAAAAACAGCAATAATAACTGGCTGCTCTTTATTGACCAGATCCTGCGGTAGGCAAAGAAGAGCTGGTTTTAGCCAGAGGATGATCTCCGTTTGTCTTCATGATCTGGCATTTCCTGCAAGCCAGGCATGGGGCTCTGCACTAGAGCTGCAAATGCTGGGGGCCCTCATTGTCCCTTTTCTCTTCTCAGGGGGACAACGGGCATGTCCATGATGCAGTGTGACAGGCTTTACCACAGGGAGATAATAGACTGCCAAGGGTAGGTGGGAGCTGGGAAAAGACACTTAGAAACAGATTTTCAGGGGAGGTGATAGACAAGGGCAAAGCGAAGAATGAGGATGAGTGTGTCAAGTTTCAAAGTGCCAGGAGGCAGCACAGTGCATTCGGGAAACTACAGCAAGTTCATGACAACCGACAGCTGATCTGGCAGCATCACCTGGGGATGGAGGCTGAGCCCCGGGGTTAACACTGGGGGTGAGATGGTTTGTGTACTATGGCCAGGAGGTGAGGTACTACACTGTGGGGGCACAGGGAGCTACTGGAGGATTTCAAAAATCAGAATCGTAACCATAATAGAGTATTTAATTGCATCCTAGCTTTCATCAAGTGTAAGATGCACTATAGTTTATGTTCGACTAAGAAAGAGAAATGCTGTCAGTTAAAGTAGGATATGTCATCAAGTGCAAGGTGAGTGCCACCTTAAGAGATATTAAAATGGGGGGGTGGGACAAATCTTAGAACAAGTAAATTGTGGTAGTAGAATAATTAAGAAAGATCCAACACTTGGATCAACTAAAGAAGTGATTATTGCTTACCATGTGCCCCAAACTATATTAAGTCCTAGAACAAGAGACGTGCTCATCTTGATGCCCCGCAGCTGTTAGACCCAAGGTACAGAGGGCAGTAGCCAACGACCAGCAGGCCCCAAGTGTCATGTGCAGACTCTAAGAGCAACTGCCTTTGAAAGAGGAAACAGTTGAGAGTGGGCTTTCTGATGTAGAGAATTACTAGCTGGGAAAGTAGGACAATTGACACAGAATCGGAATTGATGCCCCTACATGACAGAGTTGGTGAAACTTCCCTTCTCAGAGATCTTGAGCCTCCTCTGAAATGAATTTTTCATTTTGGACAGAACATTCAGGATAAATATGATCTGTTTGAGTTCCTGGTTCTCTCATTAGGACTGTTTCTTAGGCTTCACTGGCACAAGAAAAGGGTTTTGATAATCCAGGTAAATCCTGACAAAAGCAAAGCACGGGATCTATGAAAATCTAACCACTCAGAGGAGAACAACAGATAAAGGGCCAGGCCGACCTGACCCTGCAGGACAGGTAAGGCTGGTCTGGCAACAGGGGTAGAGGGGAAGTGCCCATCTCCTGCTAGAAGAGCTAGAGAAGACCCCTTCCGGAGAGACCACCAGGAGAGGAGAGCAGTAGGTGCTGATGATGAAGAATATTTTAATCAGCAGAGAAGGTCAAAATGACAAAGTTCCACGATCAGAGTAAACATATGGGATAAAAAATAAAAAATAAAGAAAAAAGATTTTTTTGAAAGGACTTTTTTTTAAAGGAATTTAAACAAAAGTCCTTTTAAAGAGACAGTTGGCTGTTTAAACCAATAGTACAACTCACTGAGAGAATCGCCACATTATTTCTTGGGGTAGAAAGGACCTGGAATGTAGAAAGACCTATTCTGCAGAGGAAAAAATAGAATCACTAACAGGCCTCATGCCTTGCACAGCCAGTGGCTAGAATCCCTGCCTCATGAGACCCTGTGCCAGAAGGCCGCTAGAACCATCTCAACTATGTTAGTCTTTCTTGGAAGCCAACAAGTGTTTGCCCAGTTAAGAGCACGGTAACAATCAGTCACGTTATGTTATAATGATTGTCGATATCTTTAAAAGCCTTGTCAAGTTCCTTTTTGAGTAACCCTCACCCCACCCTTAGAGAAATTTATCTGTGGTTCACCTCTTTGAAATACCTCATGGTTGTTCCACAATTACCATAGAGAAAAAAACAAAACAAAACAAACAAACAAAAAAGCTTTTTATTAACAAAGTGTTCAGAAGGGGGCGCCACTGTAAACAATGAGAGTTTTCGCTGCCGGGACAATTTTGTTGCAGAAACAGCTGAAAGCAATCGGGTCAGACAGAGCCAAGGGCTGGAGGGATTTTTAAAAGGACAAAAACCGAACCAAATCAAACCAAAAGAAAAATCAAAACCAATGGCCAAGATTTCAAGTTTGCTACTAAAGGTATGACATTCTCCTAAGACATGCGAGTGACTTGATCACTTTCTTTATATATTTATATTTGAAGAAGAAGGAACTATTTGATGCAGCAAATCCACGTTGGTTAAAAACTACCAGATATGGGGGCTCCTGGGTGGCTCAGTGGTTTCGGCCTCTGCCTTCGGCTCAGGTCATGATTTCAGGGTCCTGGGATGGAGCCCCACATCGGGCTCTCTGCTCAGCGGGGAGCCTGCTTTCCCCCTCTCTCTCTGCCTCCCTCTCTACCTACTTGTGATCTGTCTGTCAAATGGGTAAATAAGATCTTTAAAAAAAGAATTACTAGATGTGAAATACATCGAGGGTATGGGAAGGAAAATGATTTCCCCTGATCTGACTAGGAAGTGGTTGAAGCCTGAATTAAAGTGCTATAAAAAGAGTAAAGACCTGGGAGATATATGGGGTAAAAATCCCTAGAAAAACAGCAATAATAACTGGCTGCTCTTTATTGACCAGATCCTGCGGTAGGCAAAGAAGAGCTGGTTTTAGCCAGAGGATGATCTCCGTATGTCTTCATGATCTGGCATTTCCTGCAAGCCAGGCATGGGGCTCTGCACTAGAGCTGCAAATGCTGGGGGCCCTCATTGTCCCTTTTCTCTTCTCAGGGGGACAACGGGCATGTCCATGATGCAGTGTGACAGGCTTTACCACAGGGAGATAAAAGACTGCCAAGGGTAGGTGGGAGCTGGGAAAAGACACTTAGAAACAGATTTTCAGGGGAGGTGATAGACAAGGGCAAAGCGAAGAATGAGGATGAGTGTGTCAAGTTTCAAAGTGCCAGGAGGCAGCACAGTGCATTCGGGAATCTACAGCAAGTTCATGACAACCGACAGCTGATCTGGCAGCATCACCTGGGGATGGAGGCTGAGCCCCGGGGTTAACACTGGGGGTGAGATGGTTTGTGTACTATGGCCAGGATGTGAGGTACTACACTGTGGGGGCACAGGGAGCTACTGGAGGATTTCAAATATCAGAATCGTAACCATAATAGAGTATTTAATTGCATCCTAGCTTTCATCAAGTGTAAGATGCACTATAGTTTATGTTCGACTAAGAAAGAGAAATGCTGTCAGTTAAAGTAGGATATGTCATCAAGTGCAAGGTGAGTGCCACCTTAAGAGATATTAAAATGGGGGGGTGGGACAAATCTTAGAACAAGTAAATTGTGGTAGTAGAATAATTAAGAAAGATCCAACACTTGGATCAACTAAAGAAGTGATTATTGCTTACCATGTGCCCCAAACTATATTAAGTCCTAGAACAAGAGACGTGCTCATCTTGATGCCCCGCAGCTGTTAGACCCAAGGTACAGAGGGCAGTAGCCAACGACCAGCAGGCCCCAAGTGTCATGTGCAGACTCTAAGAGCAACTGCCTTTGAAAGAGGAAACAGTTGAGAGTGGGCTTTCTGATGTAGAGAATTACTAGCTGGGAAAGTAGGACAATTGACACAGAATCGGAATTGATGCCCCTACATGACAGAGTTGGTGAAACTTCCCTTCTCAGAGATCTTGAGCCTCCTCTGAAATGAATTTTTCATTTTGGACAGAACATTCAGGATAAATATGATCTGTTTGAGTTCCTGGTTCTCTCATTAGGACTGTTTCTTAGGCTTCACTGGCACAAGAAAAGGGTTTTGATAATCCAGGTAAATCCTGACAAAAGCAAAGCACGGGATCTATGAAAATCTAACCACTCAGAGGAGAACAACAGATAAAGGGCCAGGCCGACCTGACCCTGCAGGACAGGTAAGGCTGGTCTGGCAACAGGGGTAGAGGGGAAGTGCCCATCTCCTGCTAGAAGAGCTAGAGAAGACCCCTTCCGGAGAGACCACCAGGAGAGGAGAGCAGTAGGTGCTGATGATGAAGAATATTTTAATCAGCAGAGAAGGTCAAAATGACAAAGTTCCACGATCAGAGTAAACATATGGGATAAAAAATAAAAAATAAAGAAAAAACATTTTTTTGAAAGGACTTTTTTTTAAAGGAATTTAAACAAAAGTCCTTTTAAAGAGACAGTTGGCTGTTTAAACCAATAGTACAACTCACTGAGAGAATCGCCACATTATTTCTTGGGGTAGAAAGGACCTGGAATGTAGAAAGACCTATTCTGCAGAGGAAAAAATAGAATCACTAACAGGCCTCATGCCTTGCACAGCCAGTGGCTAGAATCCCTGCCTCATGAGACCCTGTGCCAGAAGGCCGCTAGAACCATCTCAACTATGTTAGTCTTTCTTGGAAGCCAACAAGTGTTTGCCCAGTTAAGAGCACGGTAACAATCAGTCACGTTATGTTATAATGATTGTCGATATCTTTAAAAGCCTTGTCAAGTTCCTTTTTGAGTAACCCTCACCCCACCCTTAGAGAAATTTATCTGTGGTTCACCTCTTTGAAATACCTCATGGTTGTTCCACAATTACCATAGAGAAAAAAACAAAACAAAACAAACAAACAAAAAGCTTTTTATTAACAAAGTGTTCAGAAGGGGGCGCCACTGTAAACAATGAGAGTTTTCGCTGCCGGGACAATTTTGTTGCAGAAACAGCTGAAAGCAATCGGGTCAGACAGAGCCAAGGGCTGGAGGGATTTTTAAAAGGACAAAAACCGAACCAAATCTAACCAAAACAAAAATCAAAACCAATGGCCAAGATTTCAAGTTTGCTACTAAAGGTATGACATTCTCCTAAGACATGCGAGTGACTTGATCACTTTCTTTATATATTTATATTTGAAGAAGAAGGAACTATTTGATGCAGCAAATCCACGTTGGTTAAAAACTACCAGATATGGGGGCTCCTGGGTGGCTCAGTGGTTTCGGCCTCTGCCTTCGGCTCAGGTCATGATTTCAGGGTCCTGGGATGGAGCCCCACATCGGGCTCTCTGCTCAGCGGGGAGCCTGCTTTCCCCCTCTCTCTCTGCCTCCCTCTCTACCTACTTGTGATCTGTCTGTCAAATGGGTAAATAAGATCTTTAAAAAAAGAATTACTAGATGTGAAATACATCGAGGGTATGGGAAGGAAAATGATTTCCCCTGATCTGACTAGGAAGTGGTTGAAGCCTGAATTAAAGTGCTATAAAAAGAGTAAAGACCTGGGAGATATATGGGGTAAAAATCCCTAGAAAAACAGCAATAATAACTGGCTGCTCTTTATTGACCAGATCCTGCGGTAGGCAAAGAAGAGCTGGTTTTAGCCAGAGGATGATCTCCGTTTGTCTTCATGATCTGGCATTTCCTGCAAGCCAGGCATGGGGCTCTGCACTAGAGCTGCAAATGCTGGGGGCCCTCATTGTCCCTTTTCTCTTCTCAGGGGGACAACGGGCATGTCCATGATGAAGTGTGACAGGCTTTACCACAGGGAGATAAAAGACTGCCAAGGGTAGGTGGGAGCTGGGAAAAGACACTTAGAAACAGATTTTCAGGGGAGGTGATAGACAAGGGCAAAGCGAAGAATGAGGATGAGTGTGTCAAGTTTCAAAGTGCCAGGAGGCAGCACAGTGCATTCGGGAAACTACAGCAAGTTCATGACAACCGACAGCTGATCTGGCAGCATCACCTGGGGATGGAGGCTGAGCCCCGGGGTTAACACTGGGGGTGAGATGGTTTGTGTACTATGGCCAGGAGGTGAGGTACTACACTGTGGGGGCACAGGGAGCTACTGGAGGATTTCAAAAATCAGAATCGTAACCATAATAGAGTATTTAATTGCATCCTAGCTTTCATCAAGTGTAAGATGCACTATAGTTTATGTTCGACTAAGAAAGAGAAATGCTGTCAGTTAAAGTAGGATATGTCATCAAGTGCAAGGTGAGTGCCACCTTAAGAGATATTAAAATGGGGGGGTGGGACAAATCTTAGAACAAGTAAATTGTGGTAGTAGAATAATTAAGAAAGATCCAACACTTGGATCAACTAAAGAAGTGATTATTGCTTACCATGTGCCCCAAACTATATTAAGTCCTAGAACAAGAGACGTGCTCATCTTGATGCCCCGCAGCTGTTAGACCCAAGGTACAGAGGGCAGTAGCCAACGACCAGCAGGCCCCAAGTGTCATGTGCAGACTCTAAGAGCAACTGCCTTTGAAAGAGGAAACAGTTGAGAGTGGGCTTTCTGATGTAGAGAATTACTAGCTGGGAAAGTAGGACAATTGACACAGAATCGGAATTGATGCCCCTACATGACAGAGTTGGTGAAACTTCCCTTCTCAGAGATCTTGAGCCTCCTCTGAAATGAATTTTTCATTTTGGACAGAACATTCAGGATAAATATGATCTGTTTGAGTTCCTGGTTCTCTCATTAGGACTGTTTCTTAGGCTTCACTGGCACAAGAAAAGGGTTTTGATAATCCAGGTAAATCCTGACAAAAGCAAAGCACGGGATCTATGAAAATCTAACCACTCAGAGGAGAACAACAGATAAAGGGCCAGGCCGACCTGACCCTGCAGGACAGGTAAGGCTGGTCTGGCAACAGGGGTAGAGGGGAAGTGCCCATCTCCTGCTAGAAGAGCTAGAGAAGACCCCTTCCGGAGAGACCACCAGGAGAGGAGAGCAGTAGGTGCTGATGATGAAGAATATTTTAATCAGCAGAGAAGGTCAAAATGACAAAGTTCCACGATCAGAGTAAACATATGGGATAAAAAATAAAAAATAAAGAAAAAAGATTTTTTTGAAAGGACTTTTTTTTAAAGGAATTTAAACAAAAGTCCTTTTAAAGAGACAGTTGGCTGTTTAAACCAATAGTACAACTCACTGAGAGAATCGCCACATTATTTCTTGGGGTAGAAAGGACCTGGAATGTAGAAAGACCTATTCTGCAGAGGAAAAAATAGAATCACTAACAGGCCTCATGCCTTGCACAGCCAGTGGCTAGAATCCCTGCCTCATGAGACCCTGTGCCAGAAGGCCGCTAGAACCATCTCAACTATGTTAGTCTTTCTTGGAAGCCAACAAGTGTTTGCCCAGTTAAGAGCACGGTAACAATCAGTCACGTTATGTTATAATGATTGTCGATATCTTTAAAAGCCTTGTCAAGTTCCTTTTTGAGTAACCCTCACCCCACCCTTAGAGAAATTTATCTGTGGTTCACCTCTTTGAAATACCTCATGGTTGTTCCACAATTACCATAGAGAAAAAAACAAAACAAAACAAACAAACAAAAAAGCTTTTTATTAACAAAGTGTTCAGAAGGGGGCGCCACTGTAAACAATGAGAGTTTTCGCTGCCGGGACAATTTTGTTGCAGAAACAGCTGAAAGCAATCGGGTCAGACAGAGCCAAGGGCTGGAGGGATTTTTAAAAGGACAAAAACCGAACCAAATCTAACCAAAACAAAAATCAAAACCAATGGCCAAGATTTCAAGATTGCTACTAAAGGTATGACATTCTCCTAAGACATGCGAGTGACTTGATCACTTTCTTTATATATTTATATTTGAAGAAGAAGGAACTATTTGATGCAGCAAATCCACGTTGGTTAAAAACTACCAGATATGGGGGCTCCTGGGTGGCTCAGTGGTTTCGGCCTCTGCCTTCGGCTCGGGTCATGATTTCAGGGTCCTGGGATGGAGCCCCACATCGGGCTCTCTGCTCAGCGGGGAGCCTGCTTTCCCCCTCTCTCTCTGCCTCCCTCTCTACCTACTTGTGATCTGTCTGTCAAATGGGTAAATAAGATCTTTAAAAAAAGAATTACTAGATGTGAAATACATCGAGGGTATGGGAAGGAAAATGATTTCCCCTGATCTGACTAGGAAGTGGTTGAAGCCTGAATTAAAGTGCTATAAAAAGAGTAAAGACCTGGGAGATATATGGGGTAAAAATCCCTAGAAAAACAGCAATAATAACTGGCTGCTCTTTATTGACCAGATCCTGCGGTAGGCAAAGAAGAGCTGGTTTTAGCCAGAGGATGATCTCCGTTTGTCTTCATGATCTGGCATTTCCTGCAAGCCAGGCATGGGGCTCTGCACTAGAGCTGCAAATGCTGGGGGCCCTCATTGTCCCTTTTCTCTTCTCAGGGGGACAACGGGCATGTCCATGATGCAGTGTGACAGGCTTTACCACAGGGAGATAATAGACTGCCAAGGGTAGGTGGGAGCTGGGAAAAGACACTTAGAAACAGATTTTCAGGGGAGGTGATAGACAAGGGCAAAGCGAAGAATGAGGATGAGTGTGTCAAGTTTCAAAGTGCCAGGAGGCAGCACAGTGCATTCGGGAAACTACAGCAAGTTCATGACAACCGACAGCTGATCTGGCAGCATCACCTGGGGATGGAGGCTGAGCCCCGGGGTTAACACTGGGGGTGAGATGGTTTGTGTACTATGGCCAGGAGGTGAGGTACTACACTGTGGGGGCACAGGGAGCTACTGGAGGATTTCAAAAATCAGAATCGTAACCATAATAGAGTATTTAATTGCATCCTAGCTTTCATCAAGTGTAAGATGCACTATAGTTTATGTTCGACTAAGAAAGAGAAATGCTGTCAGTTAAAGTAGGATATGTCATCAAGTGCAAGGTGAGTGCCACCTTAAGAGATATTAAAATGGGGGGGTGGGACAAATCTTAGAACAAGTAAATTGTGGTAGTAGAATAATTAAGAAAGATCCAACACTTGGATCAACTAAAGAAGTGATTATTGCTTACCATGTGCCCCAAACTATATTAAGTCCTAGAACAAGAGACGTGCTCATCTTGATGCCCCGCAGCTGTTAGACCCAAGGTACAGAGGGCAGTAGCCAACGACCAGCAGGCCCCAAGTGTCATGTGCAGACTCTAAGAGCAACTGCCTTTGAAAGAGGAAACAGTTGAGAGTGGGCTTTCTGATGTAGAGAATTACTAGCTGGGAAAGTAGGACAATTGACACAGAATCGGAATTGATGCCCCTACATGACAGAGTTGGTGAAACTTCCCTTCTCAGAGATCTTGAGCCTCCTCTGAAATGAATTTTTCATTTTGGACAGAACATTCAGGATAAATATGATCTGTTTGAGTTCCTGGTTCTCTCATTAGGACTGTTTCTTAGGCTTCACTGGCACAAGAAAAGGGTTTTGATAATCCAGGTAAATCCTGACAAAAGCAAAGCACGGGATCTATGAAAATCTAACCACTCAGAGGAGAACAACAGATAAAGGGCCAGGCCGACCTGACCCTGCAGGACAGGTAAGGCTGGTCTGGCAACAGGGGTAGAGGGGAAGTGCCCATCTCCTGCTAGAAGAGCTAGAGAAGACCCCTTCCGGAGAGACCACCAGGAGAGGAGAGCAGTAGGTGCTGATGATGAAGAATATTTTAATCAGCAGAGAAGGTCAAAATGACAAAGTTCCACGATCAGAGTAAACATATGGGATAAAAAATAAAAAATAAAGAAAAAAGATTTTTTTGAAAGGACTTTTTTTTAAAGGAATTTAAACAAAAGTCCTTTTAAAGAGACAGTTGGCTGTTTAAACCAATAGTACAACTCACTGAGAGAATCGCCACATTATTTCTTGGGGTAGAAAGGACCTGGAATGTAGAAAGACCTATTCTGCAGAGGAAAAAATAGAATCACTAACAGGCCTCATGCCTTGCACAGCCAGTGGCTAGAATCCCTGCCTCATGAGACCCTGTGCCAGAAGGCCGCTAGAACCATCTCAACTATGTTAGTCTTTCTTGGAAGCCAACAAGTGTTTGCCCAGTTAAGAGCACGGTAACAATCAGTCACGTTATGTTATAATGATTGTCGATATCTTTAAAAGCCTTGTCAAGTTCCTTTTTGAGTAACCCTCACCCCACCCTTAGAGAAATTTATCTGTGGTTCACCTCTTTGAAATACCTCATGGTTGTTCCACAATTACCATAGAGAAAAAAACAAAACAAAACAAACAAACAAAAAAGCTTTTTATTAACAAAGTGTTCAGAAGGGGGCGCCACTGTAAACAATGAGAGTTTTCGCTGCCGGGACAATTTTGTTGCAGAAACAGCTGAAAGCAATCGGGTCAGACAGAGCCAAGGGCTGGAGGGATTTTTAAAAGGACAAAAACCGAACCAAATCAAACCAAAAGAAAAATCAAAACCAATGGCCAAGATTTCAAGTTTGCTACTAAAGGTATGACATTCTCCTAAGACATGCGAGTGACTTGATCACTTTCTTTATATATTTATATTTGAAGAAGAAGGAACTATTTGATGCAGCAAATCCACGTTGGTTAAAAACTACCAGATATGGGGGCTCCTGGGTGGCTCAGTGGTTTCGGCCTCTGCCTTCGGCTCAGGTCATGATTTCAGGGTCCTGGGATGGAGCCCCACATCGGGCTCTCTGCTCAGCGGGGAGCCTGCTTTCCCCCTCTCTCTCTGCCTCCCTCTCTACCTACTTGTGATCTGTCTGTCAAATGGGTAAATAAGATCTTTAAAAAAAGAATTACTAGATGTGAAATACATCGAGGGTATGGGAAGGAAAATGATTTCCCCTGATCTGACTAGGAAGTGGTTGAAGCCTGAATTAAAGTGCTATAAAAAGAGTAAAGACCTGGGAGATATATGGGGTAAAAATCCCTAGAAAAACAGCAATAATAACTGGCTGCTCTTTATTGACCAGATCCTGCGGTAGGCAAAGAAGAGCTGGTTTTAGCCAGAGGATGATCTCCGTATGTCTTCATGATCTGGCATTTCCTGCAAGCCAGGCATGGGGCTCTGCACTAGAGCTGCAAATGCTGGGGGCCCTCATTGTCCCTTTTCTCTTCTCAGGGGGACAACGGGCATGTCCATGATGCAGTGTGACAGGCTTTACCACAGGGAGATAAAAGACTGCCAAGGGTAGGTGGGAGCTGGGAAAAGACACTTAGAAACAGATTTTCAGGGGAGGTGATAGACAAGGGCAAAGCGAAGAATGAGGATGAGTGTGTCAAGTTTCAAAGTGCCAGGAGGCAGCACAGTGCATTCGGGAATCTACAGCAAGTTCATGACAACCGACAGCTGATCTGGCAGCATCACCTGGGGATGGAGGCTGAGCCCCGGGGTTAACACTGGGGGTGAGATGGTTTGTGTACTATGGCCAGGATGTGAGGTACTACACTGTGGGGGCACAGGGAGCTACTGGAGGATTTCAAATATCAGAATCGTAACCATAATAGAGTATTTAATTGCATCCTAGCTTTCATCAAGTGTAAGATGCACTATAGTTTATGTTCGACTAAGAAAGAGAAATGCTGTCAGTTAAAGTAGGATATGTCATCAAGTGCAAGGTGAGTGCCACCTTAAGAGATATTAAAATGGGGGGGTGGGACAAATCTTAGAACAAGTAAATTGTGGTAGTAGAATAATTAAGAAAGATCCAACACTTGGATCAACTAAAGAAGTGATTATTGCTTACCATGTGCCCCAAACTATATTAAGTCCTAGAACAAGAGACGTGCTCATCTTGATGCCCCGCAGCTGTTAGACCCAAGGTACAGAGGGCAGTAGCCAACGACCAGCAGGCCCCAAGTGTCATGTGCAGACTCTAAGAGCAACTGCCTTTGAAAGAGGAAACAGTTGAGAGTGGGCTTTCTGATGTAGAGAATTACTAGCTGGGAAAGTAGGACAATTGACACAGAATCGGAATTGATGCCCCTACATGACAGAGTTGGTGAAACTTCCCTTCTCAGAGATCTTGAGCCTCCTCTGAAATGAATTTTTCATTTTGGACAGAACATTCAGGATAAATATGATCTGTTTGAGTTCCTGGTTCTCTCATTAGGACTGTTTCTTAGGCTTCACTGGCACAAGAAAAGGGTTTTGATAATCCAGGTAAATCCTGACAAAAGCAAAGCACGGGATCTATGAAAATCTAACCACTCAGAGGAGAACAACAGATAAAGGGCCAGGCCGACCTGACCCTGCAGGACAGGTAAGGCTGGTCTGGCAACAGGGGTAGAGGGGAAGTGCCCATCTCCTGCTAGAAGAGCTAGAGAAGACCCCTTCCGGAGAGACCACCAGGAGAGGAGAGCAGTAGGTGCTGATGATGAAGAATATTTTAATCAGCAGAGAAGGTCAAAATGACAAAGTTCCACGATCAGAGTAAACATATGGGATAAAAAATAAAAAATAAAGAAAAAACATTTTTTTGAAAGGACTTTTTTTTAAAGGAATTTAAACAAAAGTCCTTTTAAAGAGACAGTTGGCTGTTTAAACCAATAGTACAACTCACTGAGAGAATCGCCACATTATTTCTTGGGGTAGAAAGGACCTGGAATGTAGAAAGACCTATTCTGCAGAGGAAAAAATAGAATCACTAACAGGCCTCATGCCTTGCACAGCCAGTGGCTAGAATCCCTGCCTCATGAGACCCTGTGCCAGAAGGCCGCTAGAACCATCTCAACTATGTTAGTCTTTCTTGGAAGCCAACAAGTGTTTGCCCAGTTAAGAGCACGGTAACAATCAGTCACGTTATGTTATAATGATTGTCGATATCTTTAAAAGCCTTGTCAAGTTCCTTTTTGAGTAACCCTCACCCCACCCTTAGAGAAATTTATCTGTGGTTCACCTCTTTGAAATACCTCATGGTTGTTCCACAATTACCATAGAGAAAAAAACAAAACAAAACAAACAAACAAAAAGCTTTTTATTAACAAAGTGTTCAGAAGGGGGCGCCACTGTAAACAATGAGAGTTTTCGCTGCCGGGACAATTTTGTTGCAGAAACAGCTGAAAGCAATCGGGTCAGACAGAGCCAAGGGCTGGAGGGATTTTTAAAAGGACAAAAACCGAACCAAATCTAACCAAAACAAAAATCAAAACCAATGGCCAAGATTTCAAGTTTGCTACTAAAGGTATGACATTCTCCTAAGACATGCGAGTGACTTGATCACTTTCTTTATATATTTATATTTGAAGAAGAAGGAACTATTTGATGCAGCAAATCCACGTTGGTTAAAAACTACCAGATATGGGGGCTCCTGGGTGGCTCAGTGGTTTCGGCCTCTGCCTTCGGCTCAGGTCATGATTTCAGGGTCCTGGGATGGAGCCCCACATCGGGCTCTCTGCTCAGCGGGGAGCCTGCTTTCCCCCTCTCTCTCTGCCTCCCTCTCTACCTACTTGTGATCTGTCTGTCAAATGGGTAAATAAGATCTTTAAAAAAAGAATTACTAGATGTGAAATACATCGAGGGTATGGGAAGGAAAATGATTTCCCCTGATCTGACTAGGAAGTGGTTGAAGCCTGAATTAAAGTGCTATAAAAAGAGTAAAGACCTGGGAGATATATGGGGTAAAAATCCCTAGAAAAACAGCAATAATAACTGGCTGCTCTTTATTGACCAGATCCTGCGGTAGGCAAAGAAGAGCTGGTTTTAGCCAGAGGATGATCTCCGTTTGTCTTCATGATCTGGCATTTCCTGCAAGCCAGGCATGGGGCTCTGCACTAGAGCTGCAAATGCTGGGGGCCCTCATTGTCCCTTTTCTCTTCTCAGGGGGACAACGGGCATGTCCATGATGAAGTGTGACAGGCTTTACCACAGGGAGATAAAAGACTGCCAAGGGTAGGTGGGAGCTGGGAAAAGACACTTAGAAACAGATTTTCAGGGGAGGTGATAGACAAGGGCAAAGCGAAGAATGAGGATGAGTGTGTCAAGTTTCAAAGTGCCAGGAGGCAGCACAGTGCATTCGGGAAACTACAGCAAGTTCATGACAACCGACAGCTGATCTGGCAGCATCACCTGGGGATGGAGGCTGAGCCCCGGGGTTAACACTGGGGGTGAGATGGTTTGTATACTATGGCCAGGAGGTGAGGTACTACACTGTGGGGGCACAGGGAGCTACTGGAGGATTTCAAATATCAGAATCGTAACCATAATAGAGTATTTAATTGCATCCTAGCTTTCATCAAGTGTAAGATGCACTATAGTTTATGTTCGACTAAGAAAGAGAAATGCTGTCAGTTAAAGTAGGATATGTCATCAAGTGCAAGGTGAGTGCCACCTTAAGAGATATTAAAATGGGGGGGGGGACAAATCTTAGAACAAGTAAATTGTGGTAGTAGAATAATTAAGAAAGATCCAACACTTGGATCAACTAACGAAGTGATTATTGCTTACCATGTGCCCCAAACTATATTAAGTCCTAGAACAAGAGACGTGCTCATCTTGATGCCCCGCAGCTGTTAGACCCAAGGTACAGAGGGCAGTAGCCAACGACCAGCAGGCCCCAAGTGTCATGTGCAGACTCTAAGAGCAACTGCCTTTGAAAGAGGAAACAGTTGAGAGTGGGCTTTCTGATGTAGAGAATTACTAGCTGGGAAAGTAGGACAATTGACACAGAATCGGAATTGATGCCCCTACATGACAGAGTTGGTGAAACTTCCCTTCTCAGAGATCTTGAGCCTCCTCTGAAATGAATTTTTCATTTTGGACAGAACATTCAGGATAAATATGATCTGTTTGAGTTCCTGGTTCTCTCATTAGGACTGTTTCTTAGGCTTCACTGGCACAAGAAAAGGGTTTTGATAATCCAGGTAAATCCTGACAAAAGCAAAGCACGGGATCTATGAAAATCTAACCACTCAGAGGAGAACAACAGATAAAGGGCCAGGCCGACCTGACCCTGCAGGACAGGTAAGGCTGGTCTGGCAACAGGGGTAGAGGGGAAGTGCCCATCTCCTGCTAGAAGAGCTAGAGAAGACCCCTTCCGGAGAGACCACCAGGAGAGGAGAGCAGTAGGTGCTGATGATGAAGAATATTTTAATCAGCAGAGAAGGTCAAAATGACAAAGTTCCACGATCAGAGTAAACATATGGGATAAAAAATAAAAAATAAAGAAAAAAGATTTTTTTGAAAGGACTTTTTTTTAAAGGAATTTAAACAAAAGTCCTTTTAAAGAGACAGTTGGCTGTTTAAACCAATAGTACAACTCACTGAGAGAATCGCCACATTATTTCTTGGGGTAGAAAGGACCTGGAATGTAGAAAGACCTATTCTGCAGAGGAAAAAATAGAATCACTAACAGGCCTCATGCCTTGCACAGCCAGTGGCTAGAATCCCTGCCTCATGAGACCCTGTGCCAGAAGGCTGCTAGAACCATCTCAACTATGTTAGTCTTTCTTGGAAGCCAACAAGTGTTTGCCCAGTTAAGAGCACGGTAACAATCAGTCACGTTATGTTATAATGATTGTCGATATCTTTAAAAGCCTTGTCAAGTTCCTTTTTGAGTAACCCTCACCCCACCCTTAGAGAAATTTATCTGTGGTTCACCTCTTTGAAATACCTCATGGTTGTTCCACAATTACCATAGAGAAAAAAACAAAACAAAACAAACAAACAAAAAGCTTTTTATTAACAAAGTGTTCAGAAGGGGGCGCCACTGTAAACAATGAGAGTTTTCGCTGCCGGGACAATTTTGTTGCAGAAACAGCTGAAAGCAATCGGGTCAGACAGAGCCAAGGGCTGGAGGGATTTTTAAAAGGACAAAAACCGAACCAAATCTAACCAAAACAAAAATCAAAACCAATGGCCAAGATTTCAAGTTTGCTACTAAAGGTATGACATTCTCCTAAGACATGCGAGTGACTTGATCACTTTCTTTATATATTTATATTTGAAGAAGAAGGAACTATTTGATGCAGCAAATCCACGTTGGTTAAAAACTACCAGATATGGGGGCTCCTGGGTGGCTCAGTGGTTTCGGCCTCTGCCTTCGGCTCAGGTCATGATTTCAGGGTCCTGGGATGGAGCCCCACATCGGGCTCTCTGCTCAGCGGGGAGCCTGCTTTCCCCCTCTCTCTCTGCCTCCCTCTCTACCTACTTGTGATCTGTCTGTCAAATGGGTAAATAAGATCTTTAAAAAAAGAATTACTAGATGTGAAATACATCGAGGGTATGGGAAGGAAAATGATTTCCCCTGATCTGACTAGGAAGTGGTTGAAGCCTGAATTAAAGTGCTATAAAAAGGGGCACCTGGGTGGCTCAATGGGTTAAAGCCTCTGCCTTCGGCTCAGGTCATAATCCCAGGGTCCTGGGATCGAGCCCCATATCAGGCTCTCTGCTCAGCAGGGAGCCTGCTTCCTCCTCTCTCTCTGACTACTTGTGATTTCTGTCTGTCAAATAAATAGATAAATAAAAATGTTAAAAAAAAAAATAAAGTGCTATAAAAAGAGTAAAGACCTGGGAGATATATGGGGTAAAAATCCCTAGAAAAACAGCAATAATAACTGGCTGCTCTTTATTGACCAGATCCTGCGGTAGGCAAAGAAGAGCTGGTTTTAGCCAGAGGATGATCTCCGTTTGTCTTCATGATCTGGCATTTCCTGCAAGCCAGGCATGGGGCTCTGCACTAGAGCTGCAAATGCTGGGGGCCCTCATTGTCCCTTTTCTCTTCTCAGGGGGACAACGGGCATGTCCATGATGCAGTGTGACAGGCTTTACCACAGGGAGATAATAGACTGCCAAGGGTAGGTGGGAGCTGGGAAAAGACACTTAGAAACAGATTTTCAGGGGAGGTGATAGACAAGGGCAAAGCGAAGAATGAGGATGAGTGTGTCAAGTTTCAAAGTGCCAGGAGGCAGCACAGTGCATTCGGGAAACTACAGCAAGTTCATGACAACCGACAGCTGATCTGGCAGCATCACCTGGGGATGGAGGCTGAGCCCCGGGGTTAACACTGGGGGTGAGATGGTTTGTGTACTATGGCCAGGAGGTGAGGTACTACACTGTGAGGGCACAGGGAGCTACTGGAGGATTTCAAATATCAGAATCGTAACCATAATAGAGTATTTAATTGCATCCTAGCTTTCATCAAGTGTAAGATGCACTATAGTTTATGTTCGACTAAGAAAGAGAAATGCTGTCAGTTAAAGTAGGATATGTCATCAAGTGCAAGGTGAGTGCCACCTTAAGAGATATTAAAATGGGGGGGTGGGACAAATCTTAGAACAAGTAAATTGTGGTAGTAGAATAATTAAGAAAGATCCAACACTTGGATCAACTAAAGAAGTGATTATTGCTTACCATGTGCCCCAAACTATATTAAGTCCTAGAACAAGAGACGTGCTCATCTTGATGCCCCGCAGCTGTTAGACCCAAGGTACAGAGGGCAGTAGCCAACGACCAGCAGGCCCCAAGTGTCATGTGCAGACTCTAAGAGCAACTGCCTTTGAAAGAGGAAACAGTTGAGAGTGGGCTTTCTGATGTAGAGAATTACTAGCTGGGAAAGTAGGACAATTGACACAGAATCGGAATTGATGCCCCTACATGACAGAGTTGGTGAAACTTCCCTTCTCAGAGATCTTGAGCCTCCTCTGAAATGAATTTTTCATTTTGGACAGAACATTCAGGATAAATATGATCTGTTTGAGTTCCTGGTTCTCTCATTAGGACTGTTTCTTAGGCTTCACTGGCACAAGAAAAGGGTTTTGATAATCCAGGTAAATCCTGACAAAAGCAAAGCACGGGATCTATGAAAATCTAACCACTCAGAGGAGAACAACAGATAAAGGGCCAGGCCGACCTGACCCTGCAGGACAGGTAAGGCTGGTCTGGCAACAGGGGTAGAGGGGAAGTGCCCATCTCCTGCTAGAAGAGCTAGAGAAGACCCCTTCCGGAGAGACCACCAGGAGAGGAGAGCAGTAGGTGCTGATGATGAAGAATATTTTAATCAGCAGAGAAGGTCAAAATGACAAAGTTCCACGATCAGAGTAAACATATGGGATAAAAAATAAAAAATAAAGAAAAAAGATTTTTTTGAAAGGACTTTTTTTTAAAGGAATTTAAACAAAAGTCCTTTTAAAGAGACAGTTGGCTGTTTAAACCAATAGTACAACTCACTGAGAGAATCGCCACATTATTTCTTGGGGTAGAAAGGACCTGGAATGTAGAAAGACCTATTCTGCAGAGGAAAAAATAGAATCACTAACAGGCCTCATGCCTTGCACAGCCAGTGGCTAGAATCCCTGCCTCATGAGACCCTGTGCCAGAAGGCCGCTAGAACCATCTCAACTATGTTAGTCTTTCTTGGAAGCCAACAAGTGTTTGCCCAGTTAAGAGCACGGTAACAATCAGTCACGTTATGTTATAATGATTGTCGATATCTTTAAAAGCCTTGTCAAGTTCCTTTTTGAGTAACCCTCACCCCACCCTTAGAGAAATTTATCTGTGGTTCACCTCTTTGAAATACCTCATGGTTGTTCCACAATTACCATAGAGAAAAAAACAAAACAAAACAAACAAACAAAAAGCTTTTTATTAACAAAGTGTTCAGAAGGGGGCGCCACTGTAAACAATGAGAGTTTTCGCTGCCGGGACAATTTTGTTGCAGAAACAGCTGAAAGCAATCGGGTCAGACAGAGCCAAGGGCTGGAGGGATTTTTAAAAGGACAAAAACCGAACCAAATCTAACCAAAACAAAAATCAAAACCAATGGCCAAGATTTCAAGTTTGCTACTAAAGGTATGACATTCTCCTAAGACATGCGAGTGACTTGATCACTTTCTTTATATATTTATATTTGAAGAAGAAGGAACTATTTGATGCAGCAAATCCACGTTGGTTAAAAACTACCAGATATGGGGGCTCCTGGGTGGCTCAGTGGTTTCGGCCTCTGCCTTCGGCTCAGGTCATGATTTCAGGGTCCTGGGATGGAGCCCCACATCGGGCTCTCTGCTCAGCGGGGAGCCTGCTTTCCCCCTCTCTCTCTGCCTCCCTCTCTACCTACTTGTGATCTGTCTGTCAAATGGGTAAATAAGATCTTTAAAAAAAGAATTACTAGATGTGAAATACATCGAGGGTATGGGAAGGAAAATGATTTCCCCTGATCTGACTAGGAAGTGGTTGAAGCCTGAATTAAAGTGCTATAAAAAGAGTAAAGACCTGGGAGATATATGGGGTAAAAATCCCTAGAAAAACAGCAATAATAACTGGCTGCTCTTTATTGACCAGATCCTGCGGTAGGCAAAGAAGAGCTGGTTTTAGCCAGAGGATGATCTCCGTTTGTCTTCATGATCTGGCATTTCCTGCAAGCCAGGCATGGGGCTCTGCACTAGAGCTGCAAATGCTGGGGGCCCTCATTGTCCCTTTTCTCTTCTCAGGGGGACAACGGGCATGTCCATGATGCAGTGTGACAGGCTTTACCACAGGGAGATAATAGACTGCCAAGGGTAGGTGGGAGCTGGGAAAAGACACTTAGAAACAGATTTTCAGGGGAGGTGATAGACAAGGGCAAAGCGAAGAATGAGGATGAGTGTGTCAAGTTTCAAAGTGCCAGGAGGCAGCACAGTGCATTCGGGAAACTACAGCAAGTTCATGACAACCGACAGCTGATCTGGCAGCATCACCTGGGGATGGAGGCTGAGCCCCGGGGTTAACACTGGGGGTGAGATGGTTTGTGTACTATGGCCAGGAGGTGAGGTACTACACTGTGGGGGCACAGGGAGCTACTGGAGGATTTCAAAAATCAGAATCGTAACCATAATAGAGTATTTAATTGCATCCTAGCTTTCATCAAGTGTAAGATGCACTATAGTTTATGTTCGACTAAGAAAGAGAAATGCTGTCAGTTAAAGTAGGATATGTCATCAAGTGCAAGGTGAGTGCCACCTTAAGAGATATTAAAATGGGGGGGTGGGACAAATCTTAGAACAAGTAAATTGTGGTAGTAGAATAATTAAGAAAGATCCAACACTTGGATCAACTAAAGAAGTGATTATTGCTTACCATGTGCCCCAAACTATATTAAGTCCTAGAACAAGAGACGTGCTCATCTTGATGCCCCGCAGCTGTTAGACCCAAGGTACAGAGGGCAGTAGCCAACGACCAGCAGGCCCCAAGTGTCATGTGCAGACTCTAAGAGCAACTGCCTTTGAAAGAGGAAACAGTTGAGAGTGGGCTTTCTGATGTAGAGAATTACTAGCTGGGAAAGTAGGACAATTGACACAGAATCGGAATTGATGCCCCTACATGACAGAGTTGGTGAAACTTCCCTTCTCAGAGATCTTGAGCCTCCTCTGAAATGAATTTTTCATTTTGGACAGAACATTCAGGATAAATATGATCTGTTTGAGTTCCTGGTTCTCTCATTAGGACTGTTTCTTAGGCTTCACTGGCACAAGAAAAGGGTTTTGATAATCCAGGTAAATCCTGACAAAAGCAAAGCACGGGATCTATGAAAATCTAACCACTCAGAGGAGAACAACAGATAAAGGGCCAGGCCGACCTGACCCTGCAGACAGGTAAGGCTGGTCTGGCAACAGGGGTAGAGGGGAAGTGCCCATCTCCTGCTAGAAGAGCTAGAGAAGACCCCTTCCGGAGAGACCACCAGGAGAGGAGAGCAGTAGGTGCTGATGATGAAGAATATTTTAATCAGCAGAGAAGGTCAAAATGACAAAGTTCCACGATCAGAGTAAACATATGGGATAAAAAATAAAAAATAAAGAAAAAAGATTTTTTTGAAAGGACTTTTTTTTAAAGGAATTTAAACAAAAGTCCTTTTAAAGAGACAGTTGGCTGTTTAAACCAATAGTACAACTCACTGAGAGAATCGCCACATTATTTCTTGGGGTAGAAAGGACCTGGAATGTAGAAAGACCTATTCTGCAGAGGAAAAAATAGAATCACTAACAGGCCTCATGCCTTGCACAGCCAGTGGCTAGAATCCCTGCCTCATGAGACCCTGTGCCAGAAGGCCGCTAGAACCATCTCAACTATGTTAGTCTTTCTTGGAAGCCAACAAGTGTTTGCCCAGTTAAGAGCACGGTAACAATCAGTCACGTTATGTTATAATGATTGTCGATATCTTTAAAAGCCTTGTCAAGTTCCTTTTTGAGTAACCCTCACCCCACCCTTAGAGAAATTTATCTGTGGTTCACCTCTTTGAAATACCTCATGGTTGTTCCACAATTACCATAGAGAAAAAAACAAAACAAAACAAACAAACAAAAAGCTTTTTATTAACAAAGTGTTCAGAAGGGGGCGCCACTGTAAACAATGAGAGTTTTCGCTGCCGGGACAATTTTGTTGCAGAAACAGCTGAAAGCAATCGGGTCAGACAGAGCCAAGGGCTGGAGGGATTTTTAAAAGGACAAAAACCGAACCAAATCTAACCAAAACAAAAATCAAAACCAATGGCCAAGATTTCAAGTTTGCTACTAAAGGTATGACATTCTCCTAAGACATGCGAGTGACTTGATCACTTTATTTATATATTTATATTTGAAGAAGAAGGAACTATTTGATGCAGCAAATCCACGTTGGTTAAAAACTACCAGATATGGGGGCTCCTGGGTGGCTCAGTGGTTTCGGCCTCTGCCTTCGGCTCAGGTCATGATTTCAGGGTCCTGGGATGGAGCCCCACATCGGGCTCTCTGCTCAGCGGGGAGCCTGCTTTCCCCCTCTCTCTCTGCCTCCCTCTCTACCTACTTGTGATCTGTCTGTCAAATGGGTAAATAAGATCTTTAAAAAAAGAATTACTAGATGTGAAATACATCGAGGGTATGGGAAGGAAAATGATTTCCCCTGATCTGACTAGGAAGTGGTTGAAGCCTGAATTAAAGTGCTATAAAAAGAGTAAAGACCTGGGAGATATATGGGGTAAAAATCCCTAGAAAAACAGCAATAATAACTGGCTGCTCTTTATTGACCAGATCCTGCGGTAGGCAAAGAAGAACTGGTTTTAGCCAGAGGATGATCTCCGTTTGTCTTCATGATCTGGCATTTCCTGCAAGCCAGGCATGGGGCTCTGCACTAGAGCTGCAAATGCTGGGGGCCCTCATTGTCCCTTTTCTCTTCTCAGGGGGACAACGGGCATGTCCATGATGCAGTGTGACAGGCTTTACCACAGGGAGATAATAGACTGCCAAGGGTAGGTGGGAGCTGGGAAAAGACACTTAGAAACAGATTTTCAGGGGAGGTGATAGACAAGGGCAAAGCGAAGAATGAGGATGAGTGTGTCAAGTTTCAAAGTGCCAGGAGGCAGCACAGTGCATTCGGGAAACTACAGCAAGTTCATGACAACCGACAGCTGATCTGGCAGCATCACCTGGGGATGGAGGCTGAGCCCCGGGGTTAACACTGGGGGTGAGATGGTTTGTGTACTATGGCCAGGAGGTGAGGTACTACACTGTGAGGGCACAGGGAGCTACTGGAGGATTTCAAAAATCAGAATCGTAACCATAATAGAGTATTTAATTGCATCCTAGCTTTCATCAAGTGTAAGATGCACTATAGTTTATGTTCGACTAAGAAAGAGAAATGCTGTCAGTTAAAGAAGGATATGTCATCAAGTGCAAGGTGAGTGCCACCTTAAGAGATATTAAAATGGGGGGGGGGACAAATCTTAGAACAAGTAAATTGTGGTAGTAGAATAATTAAGAAAGATCCAACACTTGGATCAACTAAAGAAGTGATTATTGCTTACCATGTGCCCCAAACTATATTAAGTCCTAGAACAAGAGACGTGCTCATCTTGATGCCCCGCAGCTGTTAGACCCAAGGTACAGAGGGCAGTAGCCAACGACCAGCAGGCCCCAAGTGTCATGTGCAGACTCTAAGAGCAACTGCCTTTGAAAGAGGAAACAGTTGAGAGTGGGCTTTCTGATGTAGAGAATTACTAGCTGGGAAAGTAGGACAATTGACACAGAATCGGAATTGATGCCCCTACATGACAGAGTTGGTGAAACTTCCCTTCTCAGAGATCTTGAGCCTCCTCTGAAATGAATTTTTCATTTTGGACAGAACATTCAGGATAAATATGATCTGTTTGAGTTCCTGGTTCTCTCATTAGGACTGTTTCTTAGGCTTCACTGGCACAAGAAAAGGGTTTTGATAATCCAGGTAAATCCTGACAAAAGCAAAGCACGGGATCTATGAAAATCTAACCACTCAGAGGAGAACAACAGATAAAGGGCCAGGCCGACCTGACCCTGCAGGACAGGTAAGGCTGGTCTGGCAACAGGGGTAGAGGGGAAGTGCCCATCTCCTGCTAGAAGAGCTAGAGAAGACCCCTTCCGGAGAGACCACCAGGAGAGGAGAGCAGTAGGTGCTGATGATGAAGAATATTTTAATCAGCAGAGAAGGTCAAAATGACAAAGTTCCACGATCAGAGTAAACATATGGGATAAAAAATAAAAAATAAAGAAAAAAGATTTTTTTGAAAGGACTTTTTTTAAAGGAATTTAAACAAAAGTCCTTTTAAAGAGACAGTTGGCTGTTTAAACCAATAGTACAACTCACTGAGAGAATCGCCACATTATTTCTTGGGGTAGAAAGGACCTGGAATGTAGAAAGACCTATTCTGCAGAGGAAAAAATAGAATCACTAACAGGCCTCATGCCTTGCACAGCCAGTGGCTAGAATCCCTGCCTCATGAGACCCTGTGCCAGAAGGCCGCTAGAACCATCTCAACTATGTTAGTCTTTCTTGGAAGCCAACAAGTGTTTGCCCAGTTAAGAGCACGGTAACAATCAGTCACGTTATGTTATAATGATTGTCGATATCTTTAAAAGCCTTGTCAAGTTCCTTTTTGAGTAACCCTCACCCCACCCTTAGAGAAATTTATCTGTGGTTCACCTCTTTGAAATACCTCATGGTTGTTCCACAATTACCATAGAGAAAAAAACAAAACAAAACAAACAAACAAAAAGCTTTTTATTAACAAAGTGTTCAGAAGGGGGCGCCACTGTAAACAATGAGAGTTTTCGCTGCCGGGACAATTTTGTTGCAGAAACAGCTGAAAGCAATCGGGTCAGACAGAGCCAAGGGCTGGAGGGATTTTTAAAAGGACAAAAACCGAACCAAATCTAACCAAAACAAAAATCAAAACCAATGGCCAAGATTTCAAGTTTGCTACTAAAGGTATGACATTCTCCTAAGACATGCGAGTGACTTGATCACTTTCTTTATATATTTATATTTGAAGAAGAAGGAACTATTTGATGCAGCAAATCCACGTTGGTTAAAAACTACCAGATATGGGGGCTCCTGGGTGGCTCAGTGGTTTCGGCCTCTGCCTTCGGCTCAGGTCATGATTTCAGGGTCCTGGGATGGAGCCCCACATCGGGCTCTCTGCTCAGCGGGGAGCCTGCTTTCCCCCTCTCTCTCTGCCTCCCTCTCTACCTACTTGTGATCTGTCTGTCAAATGGGTAAATAAGATCTTTAAAAAAAGAATTACTAGATGTGAAATACATCGAGGGTATGGGAAGGAAAATGATTTCCCCTGATCTGACTAGGAAGTGGTTGAAGCCTGAATTAAAGTGCTATAAAAAGGGGCACCTGGGTGGCTCAATGGGTTAAAGCCTCTGCCTTCGGCTCAGGTCATAATCCCAGGGTCCTGGGATCGAGCCCCATATCAGGCTCTCTGCTCAGCAGGGAGCCTGCTTCCTCCTCTCTCTCTGACTACTTGTGATTTCTGTCTGTCAAATAAATAGATAAATAAAAATGTTAAAAAAAAAATAAAGTGCTATAAAAAGAGTAAAGACCTGGGAGATATATGGGGTAAAAATCCCTAGAAAAACAGCAATAATAACTGGCTGCTCTTTATTGACCAGATCCTGCGGTAGGCAAAGAAGAGCTGGTTTTAGCCAGAGGATGATCTCCGTTTGTCTTCATGAACTGGCATTTCCTGCAAGCCAGGCATGGGGCTCTGCACTAGAGCTGCAAATGCTGGGGGCCCTCATTGTCCCTTTTCTCTTCTCAGGGGGACAACGGGCATGTCCATGATGCAGTGTGACAGGCTTTACCACAGGGAGATAATAGACTGCCAAGGGTAGGTGGGAGCTGGGAAAAGACACTTAGGAACAGATTTTCAGGGGAGGTGATAGACAAGGGCAAAGCGAAGAATGAGGATGAGTGTGTCAAGTTTCAAAGTGCCAGGAGACAGCACAGTGCATTCGGGAAACTACAGCAAGTTCATGACAACCGACAGCTGATCTGGCAGCATCACCTGGGGATGGAGGCTGAGCCCCGGGGTTAACACTGGGGGTGAGATGGTTTGTGTACTATGGCCAGGAGGTGAGGTACTACACTGTGAGGGCACAGGGAGCTACTGGAGGATTTCAAATATCAGAATCGTAACCATAATAGAGTATTTAATTGCATCCTAGCTTTCATCAAGTGTAAGATGCACTATAGTTTATGTTCGACTAAGAAAGAGAAATGCTGTCAGTTAAAGTAGGATATGTCATCAAGTGCAAGGTGAGTGCCACCTTAAGAGATATTAAAATGGGGGGGTGGGACAAATCTTAGAACAAGTAAATTGTGGTAGTAGAATAATTAAGAAAGATCCAACACTTGGATCAACTAAAGAAGTGATTATTGCTTACCATGTGCCCCAAACTATATTAAGTCCTAGAACAAGAGACGTGCTCATCTTGATGCCCCGCAGCTGTTAGACCCAAGGTACAGAGGGCAGTAGCCAACAACCAGCAGGCCCCAAGTGTCATGTGCAGACTCTAAGAGCAACTGCCTTTGAAAGAGGAAACAGTTGAGAGTGGGCTTTCTGATGTAGAGAATTACTAGCTGGGAAAGTAGGACAATTGACACAGAATCGGAATTGATGCCCCTACATGACAGAGTTGGTGAAACTTCCCTTCTCAGAGATCTTGAGCCTCCTCTGAAATGAATTTTTCATTTTGGACAGAACATTCAGGATAAATATGATCTGTTTGAGTTCCTGGTTCTCTCATTAGGACTGTTTCTTAGGCTTCACTGGCACAAGAAAAGGGTTTTGATAATCCAGGTAAATCCTGACAAAAGCAAAGCACGGGATCTATGAAAATCTAACCACTCAGAGGAGAACAACAGATAAAGGGCCAGGCCGACCTGACCCTGCAGGACAGGTAAGGCTGGTCTGGCAACAGGGGTAGAGGGGAAGTGCCCATCTCCTGCTAGAAGAGCTAGAGAAGACCCCTTCCGGAGAGACCACCAGGAGAGGAGAGCAGTAGGTGCTGATGATGAAGAATATTTTAATCAGCAGAGAAGGTCAAAATGACAAAGTTCCACGATCAGAGTAAACATATGGGATAAAAAATAAAAAATAAAGAAAAAAGATTTTTTTGAAAGGACTTTTTTTTAAAGGAATTTAAACAAAAGTCCTTTTAAAGAGACAGTTGGCTGTTTAAACCAATAGTACAACTCACTGAGAGAATCGCCACATTATTTCTTGGGGTAGAAAGGACCTGGAATGTAGAAAGACCTATTCTGCAGAGGAAAAAATAGAATCACTAACAGGCCTCATGCCTTGCACAGCCAGTGGCTAGAATCCCTGCCTCATGAGACCCTGTGCCAGAAGGCCGCTAGAACCATCTCAACTATGTTAGTCTTTCTTGGAAGCCAACAAGTGTTTGCCCAGTTAAGAGCACGGTAACAATCAGTCACGTTATGTTATAATGATTGTCGATATCTTTAAAAGCCTTGTCAAGTTCCTTTTTGAGTAACCCTCACCCCACCCTTAGAGAAATTTATCTGTGGTTCACCTCTTTGAAATACCTCATGGTTGTTCCACATTTACCATAGCCAAAAAACAAAAATAAACATACAAACAAACAAAAAGCTTTTTATTAACAAAGTGTTCAGAAGGGGGCGCCACTGTAAACAATGAGAGTTTTCCTGCCGGGACAATTTTTTTGCAGAAACAGCTGAAAGCAATCAGGTCAGACAGAGCCAAGGGCTGGAGGGATTTTTAAAATGACAAAAACCGAACCAAATCTAACGAAAACAAAAATCAAAACCAATGGCCAAGATTTCAAGTTTGCTACTAAAGGTATGACATTCTCCTAAGACATGCGAGTGACTTGATCACTTTCTTTATATATTTATATTTGAAGAAGAAGGAACTATTTGATGCAGCAAATCCACGTTGGTTAAAAATTACCAGATATGGGGGCTCCTGGCAGGCTCAGTGGTTTCGGCCTCTGCCTTCGGCTCAGGTCATGATTTCAGGGTCCTGGGATGGAGCCCCACATTGGGCTCTCTGCTCAGCGGGGAGCCTGCTTCCCCCCTCTCTCTCTGCCTCCCTCTCTACCTACTTGTGATCTGTCTGTCAAATGGGTAAATAAGATCTTTAAAAAAAGAATTACTAGATGTGAAATACATCGAGGGTATGGGAAGGAAAATGATTTCACCTGATCTGACTAGGAAGTGGTTGAAGCCTGAATTGAAGTGCTACAAAAAGAGTAAAGACCTGGGAAATATATGGGGTAAGAATCCCTAGAAAAACAGCAATAATAACTGGCTGCTCTTTATTGATCCAGATCCTGCAGTAGGCAAAGAAGAGCTGGTTTTAGCCAGAGGATGATCTCCATTTGTCTTCATGATCTGGCATTTTCTGCAAGCCAGGCATGGGGCTCTGCACTAGAGCTGCAAATGCTGCGGGCCCTCATTGTCCCTTTTCTCTTCTCAGGGAGACAACGGGCATGTCCATGATGCAGTTGACAGGCTTTACCACAGGGAGATAAAAGACTGCCAAGGGTAGGTGGGAGCTGGGAAAAGCCACTTAGGAACAGATTTTCAGGGGAGGTGAAAGACAAGGGCAAAGCGAAGAATGAGGATGAGTGTGTCAAGTTTCAAAGTGCCAGGAGGCAGCACAGTGCATTCGGGAAACTACAGCAAGTTCATGACAACCGACAGCTGATCTGGCAGCATCACCTGGGGATGGAGGCTGAGCCCCGGGGTTAACACTGGGGGTGAGATGGTTTGTATACTATGGCGAGGAGGTGAGGTACTACACTGTGGGGGCACAGGGAGCTACCGGAGGATTTCAAATATCAGAATCGTAACCATAATAGAGTATTTAATTGCATCCTAGCTTTCATCAAGTGTAAGATGCACTATAGTTTATGTTCGACTAAGAAAGAGAAATGCTGTCAGTTAAAGTAGGATATGTCATCAAATGCAATGTGAGTGCCACCTTAAGAAATATTAAAATGGGGGGGGGACAGATCTTAGAACAAGTAAATTGTGGTAGTAGAATAATTAAGAAAATCCAACCCTTGGATCAACTAAAGAAGTGATTATTGCTTACCATGTGCCCCAAACTATATTAAGTCCTAGAACAAGAGAGGTGCTCATTTTGATGCCCCGCAGCTGTTAGACCCAAGGTACAGAGGGCAGTAGCCAATGACCAGCAGGTCCCAGTGCCATGTGCAGATTCTAAGAGCAACTGCCTTTGAAAGCGGAAACGGTTGAGAGTGGGCTTTCTGATGTAGAGAATTACTAGCTGGGAAAGTAGGACAATTGACACAGAATCGGAATTGATGCCCCTACATGACAGAGTTGGTGAAACTTCCCTTCTCAGAGATCTTGAGGCTCCTCTGAAATGAATTTTTCATTTTGGACAGAACATTCAAGATAAATGTGATCGGTTTGAGTTCCTGGTTCTCTCATTAGGACTGTTTCTTAGGCTTCACTGGCACAAGAAAAGGGTTTTGATAATCCAGGTAAATCCTGACAAAAGCAAAGCACGGGCTCTATGAAAATCTAACCACTCAGAGGAGAACAACAGATAAAGGGCCAGGCCGACCTGACCCTGCAGGACAGGTAAGGTTAGTCTGGCAACAGGGGTAGAGGGGAAGTGCCCATCTCCTGCTAGAAGAGCTAGAGAAGACCCCTTCCGGAGAGACCACCAGGAGAGGAGAGCAGTAGTTGCTGATGATGAAGAATATTTTAATCAGCAGAGAAGGTCAAAATGACAAAGTTCCACGATCAGAGTAAACATATGGGATTAAAAAATAAAAAAATAAAGAAAAAAGATTTTTTTGAAAGGACTTTTTTTAAAGGAATTTAAACAAAAGTCCTTTTAAAGAGACAGTTGGCTGTTTAAACCAATAGTACAACTCACTGAGAGAATCGCCACATTATTTCTTGGGGTAGAAAGGACCTGGAATGTAGAAAGACCTATTCTGCAGAGGAAAAAATAGAATCACTAACAGGCCTCATGCCTTGCACAGCCAGTGGCTAGAATCCCTGCCTCATGAGACCCTGTGCTAGAAGGCCGCTAGAACCATCTCAACTATGTTAGTCTTTCTTGGAAGCCAACAAGTGTTTGCCCAGTTAAGAGCACGGTAACAATCAGTCACGTTATGTTATAATGATTGTCGATATCTTTAAAAGCCTTGTCAAGTTCCTTTTTGAGTAACCCTCACCCCACCCTTAGAGAAATTTATCTGTGGTTCACCTCTTTGAAATACCTCATGGTTGTTCCACATTTACCATAGCCAAAAAACAAAATCAAACAAACAAACAAACAAAAAAAGCTCTTTATTAACAAAGTGTTCAGAAGGGGGCGCCACTGTAAACTATGAGATTATTCGCTGCCGGGACAATTTTTTTGCAGAAACAGCTGAAAGCAATCAGGTCAGACAGAGCCAAGGGCTGGAGGGATTTTTAAAATGACAAAAACCGAACCAAATCTAACGAAAACAAAAATCAAAACCAATGGCCAAGATTTCAAGTTTGCTACTAAAGGTATGACATTCTCCTAAGACATGCGAGTGACTTGATCACTTTATTTATATATTTATATTTGAAGAAGAAGGAACTATTTGATGCAGCAAATCCACGTTGGTTAAAAATTACCAGATATGGGGGCTCCTGGCAGGCTCAGTGGTTTCGGCCTCTGCCTTCGGCTCAGGTCATGATTTCAGGGTCCTGGGATGGAGCCCCACATCGGGCTCTCTGCTCAGCGGGGAGCCTGCTTCCCCCCTCTCTCTCTGCCTCCCTCTCTACCTACTTGTGATCTGTCTGTCAAATGGGTAAATAAGATCTTTAAAAAAAGAATTACTAGATGTGAAATACATCGAGGGTATGGGAAGGAAAATGATTTCACCTGATCTGACTAGGAAGTGGTTGAAGCCTGAATTGAAGTGCTACAAAAAGAGTAAAGACCTGGGAAATATATGGGGTAAGAATCACTAGAAAAACAGCAATAATAACTGGCTGCTTTTTATTGATCCAGATCCTGCGGTAGGCAAAGAAGAGCTGGTTTTAGCCAGAGGATGATCTCCGTTTGTCTTCATGATCTGGCATTCCCTGTAAGCCAGGCATGGGGCTCTGCACTAGAGCTGTAAATGCTGGGGGCCCTCATTGTCCCTTTTCTCTTCTCAGGGGGACAACGGGCATGTCCATGATGTAGTGTGACAGGCTTTACCACAGGGAGATAAAAGACTGCCAAGGGTAGGTGGGAGCTGGGAAAAGCCACTTAGGAACAGATTTTCAGGGGAGGTGATAGACAAGGGCAAAGCGAAGAATGAGGATGAGTGTGTCAAGTTTCAAAGTGCCAGGAGGCAGCACAGTGCATTCGGGAAACTACAGCAAGTTCATGACAACCGACAGCTGATCTGGCAGCATCACCTGGGGATGGAGGCTGAGCCCCGGGGTTAACACTGGGGGTGAGATGGTTTGTATACTATGGCGAGGAGGTGAGGTACTACACTGTGGGGGCACAGGGAGCTACCGGAGTATTTCAAGTATCAGAATCATAACCATAATAGAGTATTTAATTGCATCCTAGCTTTCATGAAGTGTAAGATGCCCTATAGTTTATGTTCGACTAAGAAAGATAAATGCTGTCAGTTAAAATAGGATATGTCATCAAGTGCAAGGTGATTGCCACCTTAAGAGATATTAAAATGGGGGGGGGGGACAAATCTTAGAACAAGTAAATTGTGGTAGTAGAATAATTAAGAAAGATCCAACTCTTGGATCAAGTAGAGAAGTGATTATTGCTTACCATGTGCCCCAAACTATATTAAGTCCTAGAACAAGAGACGTGCACATCTTGATGCCCCGCAGCTGTTAGACCCAAGGTACAGAGGGCAGTAGCCAACGACCAGCAGGCCCCAAGTGCCTTGTGCAGAGTCTAAGAGCAACTGCCTTTGAAAGAGGAAACGGTTGAGAGTGTGCCTTGAGAGTTAGAGAATTACTAGCTGGGAAAGTAGGACAATTGACACAGAATCGGAATTGATGCCCCTACATGACAGAGTTGGTGAAACTTCCCTTCTCAGAGATCTTGAGGCACCTCAGAAATGAATTTTTCATTTTGGACAGAACATTCAGGATAAATATAATCTTTTTGAATTCCTGGTTCTCTCATTAGGACTGTTTCTTGGGCTTCACTGGCAGAAGAAAAGGGTTTTGATAATCCAGGGTAAATCCTGACAAAAGCAAAGCTCGGGATCTATGAAAAACTAACCCCTCAGAGGAGAACAAGAGATAAAGGGCCAGGCCGACCTGACCCTGCAGGATAGGTATGGTTAGTCTGGCAACAGGGTTATAGGGGAAGTGCCCATCTCCTGCTAGAAGAGCTAGAGAAGACCCCTTCCGGAGAGACCACCAAGAGAGGAGACCAGTAGGTGCTAATGATGAAGAATATTTTAATCAGAACGCCCGGGTGGCTCAGTGGATTGAGCTGCTGCCTTCGGCTCGGGTCATGATCTCAGTGTCCTGGGATGGAGCCCCGCATCGGGCTCTTTGCTCAGCAGGTGCCTGCTTTTCTCTCTCTCTCTGCCTGACTCTCCGCCTACTTGTGATTTCTCTCTGTCAAATAAATAAAGAAAATCTTAAAAAAAAAGAATATTTTAATCAGCAGAGAAGGATGAAATGACAAAGATCCATGATCAGAGTAAACATATGGGATTTAAAAATAAAAAATAAAAAAAAAATTTTTTTGAAAGTACTTGTTTTTAAAGGAATTTAAACAAAAGACCTTTTTAAGAGACAATTGGCTGTTTAAACCAAAAGTACAACTCACTGAAGAATCGCCTCATTATTTATTGGGGTATAAAGGACCTGGAATGTAGAAAGACCTATTCTGCAGAGGAAAAAATAGAATCACTAACAGGCCTCATGCCTTGCACAGCCAGTGGCTAGAATCCCTGCCGCATGAGACCCTGTGCTAGAAGGCCGCTAGAACCATCTCAACTATGTTAGTCTTTCTTGGAAGCCAACAAGTGTTTGCCCAGTTAAGAGCACAGTAACAGTCACGTTATGTTATAATGATTGTCGATATTATTAAAAGCCTTGTCAAGTTCCTTTTTGAGTAACCCTCACCCCACCCTTAGAGAAATTTATCTGTGGTTCACCTCTTTGAAATACCTCATTGTTGTTCCACATTTACCATAGCCAAAAAACAAAAACAAACAAACAAACAAACAAAAAAAGCTTTTTATTAACAAAGTGTTCAGAAGGGGGCGCCACTGTAAACTATGAGAGTATTCGCTGCCGGGACAATTTTTTTGCAGAAACAGCTGAAAGCAATCAGGTCAGACAGAGCCAAGGGCTGGAGGGATTTTTAAAATGACAAAAACCGAACCAAATCTAACCAAAACAAAAATCAAAACCAATGGCCAAGATTTCAAGTTTGCTACTAAAGGTATGACATTCTCCTAAGACATGCGAGTGACTTGATCACTTTATTTATATATTTATATTTGAAGAAGAAGGAACTATTTGATGCAGCAAATCCACGTTGGTTAAAAATTACCAGATATGGGGGCTCCTGGCAGGCTCAGTGGTTTAGGCCTCTGCCTTCGGATCAGGTCATGATTTCAGGGTCCTGGGATGGAGCCCCACATCGGGCTCTCTGCTCAGCGGGGAGCCTGCTTCCCCCCTCTCTCTCTGCCTCCCTCTCTACCTACTTGTGATCTGTCTGTCAAATGGGTAAATAAGATCTTTAAAAAAAGAATTACTAGATGTGAAATACATCGAGGGTATGGGAAGGAAAATGATTTCACCTGATCTGACTAGGAAGTGGTTGAAGCCTGAATTGAAGTGCTACAAAAAGAGTAAAGACCTGGGAAATGTATGGGGTAAGAATCCCTAGAAAAACAGCAATAATAACTGGCTGCTCTTTATTGATCCAGATCCTGCGGTAGGCAAAGAAGAGCTGGTTTTAGCCAGAGGATGATCTCCGTTTGTCTTCATGATCTGGCATTTCCTGCAAGCCAGGCATGGGGCTCTGCACTAGAGCTGCAAATGCTGCGGGCCCTCATTGTCCCTTTTCTCTTCTCAGGGGGACAACAGGCATGTCCATGATGCAGTGTGACAGGCTTTACCACAGGGAGATAAAAGACTGCCAAGGGTAGGTGGGAGCTGGGAAAAGCCACTTAGGAACAGATTTTCAGGGGAGGTGATAGACAAGGGCAAAGCGAAGAATGAGGATGAGTGTGTCAAGTTTCAAAGTGCCAGGAGGCAGCACAGTGCATTCGGGAAACTACAGCAAGTTCATGACAACCGACAGCTGATCTGGCAGCATCACCTGGGGATGGAGGCTGAGCCCCGGGGTTAACACTGGGGGTGAGAAGGTTTGTATACTATGGCGAGGAGGTGAGTTTCTACACTGTGGGGGCACAGGGACCTACTGGAGGATTTCAAATATCAGAATCATAACCATAATAGAGTATTTAATTGCATCCTAGCTTTCATCAAGTGTAAGATGCACTATAGTTTATGTTCGACTAAGAAAGAGAAATGCTGTCAGTTAAACTAGGATATGTCATCAAGTGCAAGGTGAGTGCCACCTTAAGAGATATTAAAGTGGGGGGGGTGACAAATCTTAGAACAAGTAAATTGTGGTAGTAGAAAAATAAAGAGAGATCCAACACTTGGATCAATTAAAGAAGTGATTATTGCTTACCATATGCCCCAAACTATATTAAGTCCTAGAACAAGAGACGAGCTCATCTTGACGCCCCGCAGCTGTTAGACCCAAGGTACAGAGGGCAGTAGCCAACGACCAGCAGGCCCCAAGTGTCATGTGCAGACTCTAAGAGCAACTGCCTTTGAAAGAGGAAACAGTTGAGAGTGGGCTTTCTGATGTAGAGAATTACTAGCTGGGAAAGTAGGACAATTGACACAGAATCGGAATTGATGCCCCTACATGACAGAGTTGGTGAAACTTCCCTTCTCAGAGATCTTGAGGCACCTCAGAAATGAATTTTTCATTTTGGACAGAACATTCAGGATAAATATAATCTTTTTGAATTCCTGGTTCTCTCATTAGGACTGTTTCTTGGGCTTCACTGGCAGAAGAAAAGGGTTTTGATAATCCAGGGTAAATCCTGACAAAAGCAAAGCTCGGGATCTATGAAAAACTAACCCCTCAGAGGAGAACAAGAGATAAAGGGCCAGGCCGACCTGACCCTGCAGGATAGGTATGGTTAGTCTGGCAACAGGGTTATAGGGGAAGTGCCCATCTCCTGCTAGAAGAGCTAGAGAAGACCCCTTCCGGAGAGACCACCAAGAGAGGAGACCAGTAGGTGCTAATGATGAAGAATATTTTAATCAGAACGCCCGGGTGGCTCAGTGGATTGAGCTGCTGCCTTCGGCTCGGGTCATGATCTCAGTGTCCTGGGATGGAGCCCCGCATCGGGCTCTTTGCTCAGCAGGTGCCTGCTTTTCTCTCTCTCTCTGCCTGACTCTCCGCCTACTTGTGATTTCTCTCTGTCAAATAAATAAAGAAAATCTTAAAAAAAAAGAATATTTTAATCAGCAGAGAAGGATGAAATGACAAAGATCCATGATCAGAGTAAACATATGGGATTTAAAAATAAAAAATAAAAAAAAAATTTTTTTGAAAGTACTTGTTTTTAAAGGAATTTAAACAAAAGACCTTTTTAAGAGACAATTGGCTGTTTAAACCAAAAGTACAACTCACTGAAGAATCGCCTCATTATTTATTGGGGTATAAAGGACCTGGAATGTAGAAAGACCTATTCTGCAGAGGAAAAAATAGAATCACTAACAGGCCTCATGCCTTGCACAGCCAGTGGCTAGAATCCCTGCCGCATGAGACCCTGTGCTAGAAGGCCGCTAGAACCATCTCAACTATGTTAGTCTTTCTTGGAAGCCAACAAGTGTTTGCCCAGTTAAGAGCACAGTAACAGTCACGTTATGTTATAATGATTGTCGATATTATTAAAAGCCTTGTCAAGTTCCTTTTTGAGTAACCCTCACCCCACCCTTAGAGAAATTTATCTGTGGTTCACCTCTTTGAAATACCTCATTGTTGTTCCACATTTACCATAGCCAAAAAACAAAAACAAACAAACAAACAAACAAAAAAAGCTTTTTATTAACAAAGTGTTCAGAAGGGGGCGCCACTGTAAACTATGAGAGTATTCGCTGCCGGGACAATTTTTTTGCAGAAACAGCTGAAAGCAATCAGGTCAGACAGAGCCAAGGGCTGGAGGGATTTTTAAAATGACAAAAACCGAACCAAATCTAACCAAAACAAAAATCAAAACCAATGGCCAAGATTTCAAGTTTGCTACTAAAGGTATGACATTCTCCTAAGACATGCGAGTGACTTGATCACTTTATTTATATATTTATATTTGAAGAAGAAGGAACTATTTGATGCAGCAAATCCACGTTGGTTAAAAACTACCAGATATGGGGGCTCCTGGCAGGCTCAGTGGTTTAGGCCTCTGCCTTCGGATCAGGTCATGATTTCAGGGTCCTGGGATGGAGCCCCACATCGGGCTCTCTGCTCAGCGGGGAGCCTGCTTCCCCCCTCTCTCTCTGCCTCCCTCTCTACCTACTTGTGATCTGTCTGTCAAATGGGTAAATAAGATCTTTAAAAAAAGAATTACTAGATGTGAAATACATCGAGGGTATGGGAAGGAAAATGATTTCACCTGATCTGACTAGGAAGTGGTTGAAGCCTGAATTGAAGTGCTACAAAAAGAGTAAAGACCTGGGAAATATATGGGGTAAGAATCCCTAGAAAAACAGCAATAATAACTGGCTGCTCTTTATTGATCCAGATCCTGCGGTAGGCAAAGAAGAGCTGGTTTTAGCCAGAGGATGATCTCCGTTTGTCTTCATGATCTGGCATTTCCTGCAAGCCAGGCATGGGGCTCTGCACTAGAGCTGCAAATGCTGCGGGCCCTCATTGTCCCTTTTCTCTTCTCAGGGGGACAACAGGCATGTCCATGATGCAGTGTGACAGGCTTTACCACAGGGAGATAAAAGACTGCCAAGGGTAGGTGGGAGCTGGGAAAAGCCACTTAGGAACAGATTTTCAGGGGAGGTGATAGACAAGGGCAAAGCGAAGAATGAGGATGAGTGTGTCAAGTTTCAAAGTGCCAGGAGGCAGCACAGTGCATTCGGGAAACTACAGCAAGTTCATGACAACCGACAGCTGATCTGGCAGCATCACCTGGGGATGGAGGCTGAGCCCCGGGGTTAACACTGGGGGTGAGAAGGTTTGTATACTAAGGCGAGGAGGTGAGTTTCTACACTGTGGGGGCACAGGGACCTACTGGAGGATTTCAAATATCAGAATCATAACCATAATAGAGTATTTAATTGCATCCTAGCTTTCATCAAGTGTAAGATGCACTATAGTTTATGTTCGACTAAGAAAGAGAAATGCTGTCAGTTAAACTAGGATATGTCATCAAGTGCAAGGTGAGTGCCACCTTAAGAGATATTAAAGTGGGGGGGGTGACAAATCTTAGAACAAGTAAATTGTGGTAGTAGAAAAATAAAGAAAGATCCAACACTTGGATCAATTAAAGAAGTGATTATTGCTTACCATATGCCCCAAACTATATTAAGTCCTAGAACAAGAGACGTGCTCATCTTGATGCCCCGCAGCTGTTAGACCCAAGGTACAGAGGGCAGTAGCCAACGACCAGCAGGCCCCAAGTGTCATGTGCAGACTCTAAGAGCAACTGCCTTTGAAAGAGGAAACAGTTGAGAGTGGGCTTTCTGATGTAGAGAATTACTAGCTGGGAAAGTAGGACAATTGACACAGAATCGGAATTGATGCCCCTACATGACAGAGTTGGTGAAACTTCCCTTCTCAGAGATCTTGAGCCTCCTCTGAAATGAATTTTTCATTTTGGACAGAACATTCAGGATAAATATGATCTGTTTGAGTTCCTGGTTCTCTCATTAGGACTGTTTCTTAGGCTTCACTGGCACAAGAAAAGGGTTTTGATAATCCAGGGTAAATCCTGACAAAAGCAAAGCACCGTTTCTATGAAAAACTAACCACTCAGAGGAGAGCAACAGATAAAGGGCCAGGCCGACCTGACCCTGCAGGATAGGTAAGGTTAGTCTGGCAACAGTTGTAGAGGGGAAGTGCCCCTTTAGGTTGGCATGGACAAATCCCTCAATCAACCTTCTGTGCCTTTGCGACAGTTACGAGAAGTTCTGGTAAGTCCCCAATTAATGAAAACAGTCTGCTCTGATACCTGTTGTCCTCGTCGGCTTTTCTCTAAGAATTCTTTTCATCTGTTAGTTTGGTGGTACTGGTGGTTGTATTTTAACGGTTCATGATTATAATATTCACCTTCAGAAGAGTTGTAAATGATTTTGTTTTTGCATATGCTAAAAACCTAAAAAAACATGTTTGATTTGAAGAAGACATATTCTCAGAGTTGACAACCTTAAAATGTCAGGGGAGAGGAAGCATATTTCCAAATTCAACTTATTAATGCCACTTTGGTCAAATGTAAGTGGTTTCTAACTTACGAATGACTTGTATTTTAACAGTTTGTAATCTTATAAAGATCCCCCCCCACCCCATGTAATCTACGTGTGGTTAGGTTCCTGGGCTGATCTACAAAAACTGTGTAATCCCTAATGGAACTGAAGGATAATATAAATAAAATGTAATACTTAATAAATGTTACATTTGCATGTTCTCTCAGAAAAATCTCTGTTGTGGGAATGGGACTCCCCACCTCTAAGCCATTGGGAATAGGAACTCCACCTGGTGAACAGTGGAGGGGCAGTTGTGGCATCACTTCTAACAGAAAACTGTGCTGCCCTGTCTCCCCTCCCGCCCCCCCCATCTGTGTTTGGTGCCCTGACTTACGGCCTCTGTCCATTCTGATGCCCTGTCGTAAACTTGTCATAAACGACACCATCCTTCCTTGTGTGTCTCCTCTAGCTTGAGTGGCCTCTTGCGTCCCTCCCCTAAGACAGTGCCTGCATCCTAGAGAGAATATAAGGAGAACTTAATTTAAGGGAAGACACAGTACATGGTTAGAACCAAGAAAAATGCGAAGTAATGGAAATATCAGTGCTGAGAAGCCTAGGGGAGGGGCAGGCAGGAAAGAGTTCGTGAAACAGGTAAAAATCTTGAGTTGTGGGCGCCTGGGTGGCTCAGTGGGTTAAGCCGCTGCCTTCGGCTCAGGTCATGATCTCAGAGTCCTGGGATAGAGTCCCGCATCGGGCTCACTGCTCAGCAGAGAGCCTGCTTCCCTCTCTCTCTCTCTCTGCCTGCCTCTCCATCTACTTGTGATTTCTCTCTGTCAAATAAATAAATAAAATCTTTAAAAAAAAAAATCTTGAGTTGTGCCTTGAGGTAGCCAATACTTTCCATGGTTTATGTCTCATTTGAATTTTACAAAATCTTGTTAAAGATACTTTTCCTTGGAATGGAAGGGATTTTTATGGTCCGCTGTTGCATTCCACACCAGCCGCTGTGGGGCTCTCCCACTGCCTCCTTGGTGTGCCTCTTCCTCCCGGGGCCTCATAGTGGTGTTGTTTCCCAAGCCTAGCCTTCCTTTGGCCTCCCACTCTTCTCTCGAACCCCCTCCCTGGAGGCAGATTTGCTCTACTCACACAGGCTCCCGTCCCACCTCACCCCCTGCCATCACCATATCCCCTCCCTTTTCCATGGCCTGTTTTTATGGCCACATTGGTCCTGCTCAGCCACAGGCCTGACCTGCCTTTCTGGTCCCAACTCTGAAGCTGTTCTGTGAGATTCTCAGATCACTGAGGGATACGACTATATCTGTCTTCAATGCATCCCTGTAGGCTGCCACAATACTGACGTCCAGGAGGTGTTTCATAATGTTGATGGAGTGAATTAATTCACCTTCCTGTGGAATTTTTGTGATCTGCCTACTTCATTCTAGTTGTTTCTGTTAACCTTTGTTTTGGCCCTAATTCCTAATTATCTCTTTATTCATTAGCTTCTGGACATGTTTCTCTACCTCTGTGCTCTGCCTTTTTCTGGTCTTCTGTTCTTCATTCTTGATTCCTGGTATTTCCATACCCACATTTCATCATCATGCATCAGTGCTTTGACATTCTTTCGTTCTCCAAAATATGCAGAATCTAAAGACTTCATCTCAGTGAAGTTGGCCCTCCATTCCTATTTCTGCTTCTCTCCAGAAGGAAGCCTGCAGTGCACATGGCTGTGTGCCTGTCTGACCCTGCCCCTGAGTGTGTGTGCACTTACATCTGCTCCCCATCCCCTCCCCACCTCGGCAGCTGTGTACACATGGCTTTCAGAGTCCGATTCGAGCCCCGTCGCATTTCAAGACTCTCCTGTACTTTGCTTCATATTATCTGTTCTCCATTCTAAGCCCCCTCATCCCCATAACTTTCACTGTATATGTCATTCTTCTTCTAGCCATGCGACCCTGCCTTCGTGTCATTATGCCCCCAGGTCATGAGTCCCCTCAACAGTAACTGTGTCTGGTATATCATGGTTTTTTTTTTTTTTTTTGTCAATATCTGCATAGTACTGGTGCACAGGTATTAATTTTTGTGGAATTGAATTAGATGTAGGAAATTGATAATGTGACAAAACAATGTCTGTAATACATTTTCTTTATTATTCTTTTAAAGAGTCTCAGGTCATCAGTCAGTGAAGGAATTCGGGCAGTAGATGAACGAATGTGTAACAAGAGGACATAAGGAAGAAAAAGGTACCCTCCAGTAGATTTCTTATGCTGCATGCCATTTGAAGCCCTCTCCTCTTGTCTCCGTGAACTTGTCAGCACTATTCAGCTTTTTTTCTTTTTTTTTTAAATTTAGCTTTTTTTTAAAGCTCTCACGCATGTGCATTTTATGCATTATGTCACGTTATCTACCTGAAATAAGAAGACAGAATTTCAGAGGTACCCACACGATCTCAAGATCACCCACTTTTTCCAGAACAAGAAACAGTGATAACTGTTGTCGGTGCAGCGCTTGACAGTTAACGACTGTATAAATTGTCAGCGGCCCTGTAAAGAAAATAGGCCTATATTAAAGACTAGGGGAGAAGTGGGCTTTCCAAAGCAAACTCAGGATTCTGCCGTAGGTTTGCTGTTATCTTCTGATCCTGTGTTCTTTATGTTCTGGTGTTCACTTTAATTTTTTTCAATTCCCAGTAGTTAGCATGCGGTGTTGGCTTAGTTTCAGGTGTGTGAGACAGGCAATGGCTCTGTACATCTGAGGGCTCACCCCGGGAGTGTGCCCCTTAGTACTATCTACAGTTCCAAGTGTCCCCGATATCATTCATGAGCATAACGATGTAGCAGCACAGCGGGCATTGGGAGTCTGGGCTTCTGACTCTCGCCTGCTGCTCTGTACAATGTTTTCTATGTGTATTATTAGCATATTTGTTAAAATCTCAGTGGGGAGAAGCCTGTTTGAGGGACCTTCTGTTTAATTCGCCTCTGGATCTCCTCACAGCTTTTGTCCAAAGAATGCTTGTCGTGCGCTTCCAGACAAAACAGTAAGCTTTGTGAGAGCAGGGTGTATTTCTTGCTTTATTTTCTCGTGCCCCCCAACCCCCCGTCGGAATGAATATCGAGCTCCCAGGGGTGTTCATTATTATTATTATTTATTGAATGGATGACTTTGTATCTTTTTGTTCTTTAAGGATGAGAGTTTTCATAATGTCCCTCAACCTCTTTGATAATATTTGTAGTGTAAAAGGTCTTTAATGATTTGGTGCTTGGGCATATAGGTATATGCACATGTAAACTGAGAGGGCCAGTACAATCGGAAGCCAAAGTTAAAACATGAATAAAGGGCCATAAGAAAACAAATGGAGGGGCGCCTGGTGGCTCAGTTGGTTAAACGTCCGACTCTTGATTTTGGCTCAGGTCATGATCTCAGGATCATGAGATTGAGCCCCGCATTGAGCTCTGTGCTCAGCAGGATGTCTGCTCGAGATTCTCTCTCTCCCTCTGCCCCTCCCCTGCACGCGCACATGCAGTCTCTCTCTCTCTCAAATAAACAAATCTTTTTTAAAAAAATAGGAAAGAAATGCCCATAGAAAGATTCAGGATGGGGAAAAGAAGAAATAAGAATATAGAATATGAGAAAGCAAAGTCTAGGGTTTTTTTTTTTTCCTCTATAAACTTGCAATAGAATATGGAAGTATGCTTATTCTAGAACTAAGATTTGCATTCTTGAGAATTCTGTGTTTCATAGAAATATTCAAAATATAGCATGCCCTATATATTTGAAGTTAACTTTTGGTCTTATATTTTCCTGCATTTAGCATGGGAAATAAAGATGATTAAGAGTAAAGATGGTGACGTTTTTTGTTTGCTTAATTTTTATTTTTATAGATGTGTGTGTTGAAACTTATACAAGTTATTTGATCAGTGGAAAAGATTGAAAAAATCTTAAATTCACAAAGTTCGAAAGAAACCTCTGCACTAGAAGCAAGCAGGTAAGCATTTTTTTTAAACTAAGTAGCACATAAATTAATATTTCACATCCAATCTAATTAGGCGGGGACGGCTTATTTAGAATTCATTTCTGAAGAAGAAGAAAATCCAGGTTTGTGGCTAGAATGTAGCTCCAGGAGAGTGGAGAGCATGAAATGGTGAAATCTATAACACGTTCCTATAAACGCTTTGGTTATAGACCACAGTTCCAACACGTCATTATGCTTGCAGTGTAAAAGTATATTTGGAATCACCTTCCCTGAGGACTAGCAAAGTCCTGTTGATCTTTAAGGCATACCTACCATTCATCTTGGTTTTTCTCCATCTCATTTTTTTTCCTAGACATGCCCAGAGTATTACCATTGATGTATTTTGCACCAGCATTATATTATTATGAAACAGTATAGGACATATCCAGTTGAAATTTACAAACAGGAAAGAAAAAGCTTATGAAATAGGAAAAAGATGATGGCTCTCTTTGTTATACTGTGATTGTCTTGTTCCCTTCCTGGTGTGAATTTTCAATCAGCCAGGGTAGATGAGTGACTCAGAAAATGAATAGTTAGGTCCTGTCAGCACTGTAAACGCACAGTGGTGCAGTGGGAGTAGCCGGGGCTGGTCCTACACATACCAGCTGGGCTGCCTGCGTCAAGGTCGCCTGGTGCCCTGAGTGCTCTGTTGTGTGACGCTAACAGTCCCTCCCCTTGCAGGTGGAGTTAGGTTTCTAAATTTTAGGAATTAAGGTTTTAGATTTGGAAGGAACTTGAGAGACCATATGCTCCACATGTCTCATGATGGAGATTAAGAACGGACACATCCCAAAGGAAGCAATTCTCTGGTCCTAGGTCTCTGTCCCCTTTCACATCAAGGCATTCAACTATGTGGTCAGCCTCCACTGTGCTTGTGACTCTAGCCCGTTGCACTCGTGCTTCTGCCCCGTTCGTCTACACTTAGCAGACAGTCTGCATGCGGCCCTTCTGCAGCCCGTGTGTCTCCAGCGGCTCTGCTTCACTGTGGCCCTTGGCAGCGCCTGCAGCCCCTCCAGCCATGTCCACGTTCGGCCCCTGGGGAGCTGGCCCTCCAGTGTTCTTCCCGTCTTTGCTGTTGCTGCTGTGCTCATCGGATAGAAACACCTCAGTGAGCTCTGTGTCTACAATCCTGTCCCTTTGCAACACTGTCCTTGATAAACAGACATTGTGCGCTTTCTTGCTCAGAATTACCTTGGAGGACTTTTTTCTCCAGAAGAGCAGCTCTGAGCTCTAGAGTCAGGAAAGCCAGAGCAGTATCAGCGCACAGTAAATCCATCATGCTCTGCCAGGCCCAGAAATGCCGAGAAAAGGATAAATAGGAAATGCACATGGGATCAGTCAGTAGAGGTTGGGATTAGGCTTCTGCATTGGTTGTGCCAAGCGCTTGCCTTCCCTCCACACCAGTTCTGATGCTCTGGGACGGGGCACACCATGGCAGGTCTCCAGCGATTTTGGGTTTTCTTACAGTGTGTTTCCTTACTACCTGACTGCCCATCCTCAGATGTGGGATGCCTCATAGAGCCCAGCAGGGGCTTTGGGGCCTTTGTTGTGTGTTTTTTTTTCTTTCACTGTTCGACTTCCATTTGAATGGGGTTGACGCTTTCTAATGTGGGGGGCAAGAGGGAAGTGTATCCAGTCCACTTGATGGCAGATGCACTGTGAGTGATTTCTCACCAGCTCCCGGAGCACCGAGCTTGCTCTTTCTGCCGTTGGGTAAATTTAAACTTGGAGTCCGCTGCTCTGAGCGATTTCCCAGGTTGCTACTAGGCGGTCAGTTTTAGCTGATTGAGGAGACAGCAGTAGTTGGTACTGGGGAGGTACTTGGGAGGGAGAATGAGGCAGGCAGAGAAGAAGAGGGGGCTTCGGGTATGAACGGTAGGACAGGGCAAGAGAGAGGAGGGGGTTAGAGAATGGGAGAAGAAGGGAGAAGAAGGGCACGAATGGGAGAGCCCGAGGAACGTGGAGGAATCATGCAGTTGTACCCACACTGACCTAAAATAGCTCCATCCCCTTGCCTGGGCCCTGTGGCCCGGGCCAGGCTGCGTCGGTGGCTTCTACGACCTCCCCGCTCCTCACCCCTTGCACTGGGGCCTGCTGCACAGACAGTTTGTCATGAAAATTGATGGCGTTCAGGTGCAGGTGCCTGAGCGCTGTAAGGCATGTGGGGCGGTGGGGGTGGCAGGTTTTTAACTTTGGGAATTACATTTCTCTAATTGTCTCTACTAGCCCTCTCTGGACTAGACAGATTTTGGAGAGAATTGCCACAGAATTTAACCAGTTACACTTTCATGCTGTTCAGAGCAAAGGCATGCCTCTTCTGGACAAAGTAAGACCAGCAAGTGTTGGTTTCGATTTTCAATTTGCTGTTTGCGAATTTCCTGGATGATTTTGGTTTGACCTAGCATTGCCCCTGATAATTGCTACTCTACAGGATTTTGAAGCTAGCTTTGAATATTTTTTTTTTTCAGTGTCTCCTGCTTGGGACCCTGCTTCCATTATGTCACACTAGATAGATTTTGTGTAAAGACACAAGCGTAGTCTCCAAACTATGCAAGTAAAATTAATTCTGAATTTCATGTAACTTGACACATCATATGATGTAGTCAGAGTTCATTTATCCAAAGCCCTTGACTGGGTTTAAATGCACGTTTGTCAGATTTACTCAGTAGCTTAAGAGGCAAATAACTTTTTGTCATTCCGTAATTGTCTAAACTTCACTTTGATGAAGCCGACTTACTTTCAAAGAAATCATAGGGAGGGGACGACTCAGTGGCTCAGTCAGTTGAGCCACTGCCTCTGGCTTAGGTCATGATCCCAGGGTCCTGGGATTGAGTCCCACCTTGGGCTCCTTGCTTGGCAGGAAGCCTGCTTCTCTTTCTGCCTGTGTCTCCTTGTGTGCTTGTGCTCTCTCTCGACAAATAAATAAATAAAAACCTTAAAAAAAAAGAAAGAAAGCAATCATGGGGAGAAGAGATTCATTGTTATTCTCTAGGAAATGTTGGGATTTTAATCTTACATATATTCTGGTAGAATTAGAGGCTCGCTTTATATATATAACACATATGTATATAAATTATACACATATATTTGAGCTTTTAGAAACTGTGGTACCTGGACCTTCTTTCCTGGTCTCTCTGTTCTTGCAGCGTATAGCCCACATTACGGCCATGCTGCAGCAGTCCCTGGGAGGCCTGCTGCTAGAAGGGCTTCAGACTTCCAATGTGGACATCATACGGCACTGCCTCCAGACTTACGCTACAATTGACAAGACACGGGATGCAGAGGCGTTAGTCGGTCAAGTACTGGTGAAACCATACATGGATGAAGTTTGTGCCCCCATGCACCTCATTCCACAAACACAGAGCATCTAATCTGGCTTCATGTCTTGACTGGGTGCGAGAGAGCTCAGGGCTCTTCCTTGAAGATGCTCTTAGTTCCTGCTCTTCTGGTTGTAAGAAAAGGTTGGTCCCGCTTGGTGCCCATCAGCATGGCAGGAATCAGGCATGTGCTCTGGTCTCTTCCAGTGATGCCATAACTCAGGGATCATCTTAATTTAGTAGGGTTGAGGGACTTGCCTAGGAAGAAGGTACGGATCAGAACATTTTCAGGTCAATTTCCATTTCCATAAGTTATACGTTAATGAAGATGCCGAAAAGCGTGACCCCACCAAGGCACCCGTGCCCACTGGAGGAGCTGGAAGACAGCTCTGTGCGCAGGGTAAGTCTGTGAGGGGAAGCGTATTCGCAGAATTGATGTGGCCTAAGTCTTGAAGACCATGGGGGAGTTTGCCAGGCTAGGAAGGTGGGAGGGAGGGAATATTCAAAGATAAAGAGCTTTGAAGGGCGAGTTAGCGGGGTAGTACCTTAAGTCCAGAACTTGGTTACCCAGTGTTCTTGACCTATAAGGATACAGTAAAATACAGGGAGTCAGTGTATCCTGCCTCTGAGCGGCCGGAGTATGGGCTGCACCATGTGAGGCCGCCAGCAATCAGCAGCATCCAACTTAGAGAGCGTCGGTTTCATCTAGTTCAAGCTGACAGAAGTCATGAAGCCAGTCTCAGCGTTTGAGGGCTTTCTTCCAGTCACCTGCCAGTGCGAGTGTTCTTTCTGTCTGGTAAGTATAAAGCTACCCACCATGACTTCAGGATGAAAGGCTTCCAGTTTTAAAACGAGACAGTATCCCAGTGATAGAAGTGAAATTGAAGGATTAATTTCAGTAATCTTCTCAGCTTCATTAAGACTACTAAAAGTAAATGATCTGTCAGTTCTTTGTATGTATCCTATTATAGTTCATAGCTCTCTCTGTGGGGGTGAAAAAGATCACATTATTCTTTGTCACTAAATGAAAATATTTAGTTATTTAATTTATGCCCTTTTCATTGAACTGAATCTAATATGCTAAATTAGGGAAGTACTTTACGTTTCCATGTCATTAAATGAATTGTGGCCACGTTTGTATTTTAAGTTTGTATGCTTGTCATTCACCTCCTGCAACTCAGCCTCACCAAAAAAAATTAAATACTAAAGCAAAATAAGATGTGTTTTCTTCCATCACTTTCCATCTCAGCCATTTCCCTGTTCTGGAGACGGTAGAGAATAAGGCCAGGGTGAAGATGATACAGAGCTGTTGTCTGCAGATACAGTATTTTGCTTTTAAGCTCAGAAGGGAAGCAGATGAGTGTGTGTGATGTTTTGGCTTCAGGCCAGTCTCTGTCCCTCAGCCTCTGTGTCCCCCAGGGTTGGAGCAGTATTCCCAAATCCCGGGACCTAGATTTTCATGCCATTGTTACTTACCTCCTGTTTAGAAAGCATACTGAGTGGGGAGGAAGAAGGACGAAGTGCACTTTTAAGGTTTACACGATTCTTTTCTCTGTAGTGTATAGTTCATACTTCTCTTTTAGGTGCTTTAAAAACAAACAAACAAATAAATAAATAAAAATAAAACGCTCTTCCTTCTGCTAGGTGATTGTAGAGCAGATCGTTGAGTCTCATCCAGACAGCTTGAAGATCATGTATGCTAATAAGCTCCTGGAGTTTGTTCCTCACCACTGCCACCTTCTTCGAGAGGTCACAAGAGGAGCCATCTCAAGGTGACGTAAAATGCTGTGTATGCACCTGAGCTCAGTTTAGTGACCACCTGTCACCTCCTCATGTGCCGCTGATCCCTGGCTGTCCTGTCTGACCCGGGAACGTGGGAACGTGTGCTCTTCCCTATTTGTTACCAGTGCTGTGAGGCAGGTGTCACTTGCCTGGGTTTACAGGGAAGGGAATGAAGAGTGGGGACGAATCTCAATGGTGACATTTGTGTGACTCCAGAGCCTCTGCTTTTCTCTTGTCTATACTGTCTCCTTAACCAGGCTCAAAATCAAAATTGGTTTCCTTCCATTATTGTGATGTCATCATTGGTCTAGAAATACCAATTCATTTTAATTCAACACGTTTTATACTGATGGCAATTAAAGTCATGAACGGTTTTCCCTCCCTCTCTTATTTCATTTCCATGGCTTTCCAGTTCTGTTTCATGAATATCCCATTACCTTCCACCATCTCCGTCATCCCAGTCCAGACCTTTGTTGCCTTTTGTTCGAGGGTAGCAGGCTCTCCCCACCTGGTCTCCCAGCTCCACCTGTCCCTCTTAATTGCAGCCCTCAGCTGTCCCACCTGCCCAGAGCTCTTCAGCCTTCCTGAGTCGCTCGTGGCTTCTCATCGCCCACAGAAGAGCATCCAGTCTTCCTGGTGTAACCTGTGACCATTGGTGCTTGAGTCCTAGTGGTTTTCCGCTGTAGAACTTTCTACTGTGGAACTTTCCCCCATACCACTATGGTTCCTGGCCAGACAGGAGCACTTGACCATCCCTAACACACCTGGTACAGAAGATCCCTGACTTCACCTTGGTTCAGTTTATGGTTTTTTGACTTTTTATAATAGTGCAGAAGTGATATGCATTTAGTTTGGATCTTTTCCCAGGCTGGCGATCTACAGTAGGGTCCTCTTTTGTAATGCTGGGCAGGGGCAGCGAGCACAGCCCCCAGGAAAACCATATGATCACGAGGGTCAGCAACCAACACACTTGAACCATCCTGTTCTGGCTTTCAGTGCAGTGTTCAGTAAGTTACGAGATACCAGACACTTTATTGTGAAATAGGCTTTGTGTTAGAGGATTTTGCCCAACTGTGCAATACTGTAAGTGTTCTCAAGACATTTAAGTTTGGCGGGGCTAAGCTCTGATGTTCAGTCGCTTAGGTGTTTTCCATGCATTTTCAACTAAAGAGATTTCCAGCTGAACAATGGGTTTATTAGAATCCGCGGCCATCATAAGCCGAGGAACATCTGTCTATACTGTGCGCCTCTGTGTTTTCCTTCATTGCTTCCTGCCTCTCATTCCTTTGTCTTTCTGTTGATCTGTCACTCCAGTCAAATACAACTTCTTTTTTTTTAGGTTATTTATTTATTTACTTATTAGAGAAAGCATAAGCAGAGGGGGAGGCAAAGAGTGAAGCAGGCTCCCCACTGAGCAGGGAGCCCGATGTGGGACTCAATCCCAGGACCCTGAGATCATGACCTGAGCCACCCAAGCGCCCCCAGGCTATGGTTATTTCAAGAAAAAGTCCTATTTGTGAATTCTTCATCTAGTGAAGATGAATTAAAATCAGAAAGTCAACTCTGCCATCTTTAAAAACCCAGGAACAGAAAAAAATTCCACGAGCAGGTATAACCCTATCCACAATAAATCACTTTCAATCCAGTCCTGAAAACTAATACAGAGTAGGAAGAAAGCATTACAGAAAAATTTTGTTTTCATTAATCAAGCTGGAAATTAACGGGCCTTACATGAATGCCCTTTAGGAAGACAGTTCTTATAGTTTTATGTTGATAGAAACTCACATTACATTCGAAATGCATGTTAAAACCATGACTGTAGATTAACTACCACTTTCAGTTGTCAGAAGATGAAAAATGGTCAAGAGTCACCCAAACTGAATCCTGGTTCCTCCTGGAAAATGTGTTCCTAAATATTTTCCCCCTGAACTACTGTGCTCTTTCTGTATCTTACACAGCAGACACTGCGATGCACAAACACATCCAGAAGGCCTTTGAGGGCTGACAGCCTGCTGGAACAATGAGGAATTCACCTGGGTTTCTGCCTTTCTGCCGGGCCCAGAAAGTTCTGGGTAACCCAGGTGACGTGTCATGAGAATACATGTGTAGCTCACACCATATGTATTATCTCCTCAGGGTAGACACCAAAATCCATGTTCGTATATGAAAATCCGAGATGCATACAGAAATCAAGAGTGATTCTGTCATCTTGAAAGAAAAACACACTGTTGCGCTGCCACATGCCTCGTTTCTCCTTGAGTGACTGCAGGAAGTAGCGATTGCAGTCAGAAATCTCAGAAAGAAAAATTAGAGTAAGGGCAACACCTGAAGTTTATTCCTGAAAATACTTGGAGAACGACTGTGACCAATAAACCAGGGCTTAGTTCATGAGACTGTCAATGAGCTTATAACATCCCATGTCCTGGTCAAACCCTCATGTCTGGGAGATGGAGGGACGTCTTCATCTTCCAGAGCTACTATTAGGGAAAAAGGTGGAGACAATACTGACTGAGTCCCTACTTCAGCAGGAGAGCCAAAAACACATTGCCCCTCCATAATCCCAAATGAAAATAAACATCTCGGGGCGCCTGGGTGGTTTAAGCTTCTGCCTTTGGCTGGGATCGAGCCCCACGTCGGGCTCTTTGCTCAGCGGGGAGCCCACTTCCCTCCTTCTCTCTCTGCCTGCCTCTCTGCCTACTTGTAATCTCTGTCTGTCAAATAAATAAAATAAAATCTTTAAAAAAGAAAAGAAAAGAAACATCTCATTTTACTAGTGTGCAGCAGTGACTATGCAGGAGAAATTATTATTATTTTATTATTAGATAATATATTATTATTATTATTATTATTGTACTATATTGTTAACCTTTTGAATTCGGACACCTAAAATTTTTAATAAAATATGAAGGCCTTTTTTTTTTAAGATTTTATTTATTTGAAAGACAGAGATCACAAGTAGGCAGAGAGGCAGGCAGAGAGGGGGAAGCAGGCTCCCCACTGAACAGAGAATCCGATGCAGAACTTGATCCCAGGACCCTGGGATCATGACCTGGGCTGAAGGCAAGAGGCTTTATCCCACTGAGCCACCCAGGCGCCCCATGAAGGCTTTTTTTGTTTTTTTTTTTTTTAAAGATTTTACCTATTTATTTGACAGAGAGATCACAAGTAGGCAGAGGCAGGCAGAGAGAGAGAGAGGAGGAAGCAGGCTCCCCGCTGAGCAGAGAGCCCGACATGGGACGTGATCCCAGGACCCTGAGATCATGACCTGGGCCGAAGGGGCAGCTTAACCCACTGAGCCACCCAGGCGCCCCATGAAGGCTTTGTTTAAAGAACAAAAACTTCAGATTATATCTTTATCCTATCAGTTCCCACTACAACTGGATTCTGTCTTGGCCAACATTTAGCCATTCAGATAAAGTCCGTATTTAGTGCTTCGTGTGTATGCATGTGTAAAATAAGTGGACAGTCATAAATCTTTAAGATTGTGTATAATAACCGTGAAATAAGGATTCTTGATACACAAGGTCTTGTCTGGGGAAAACAGCTGGAGAACAGTATGCAGTTTTCAAATGACGAAGGGGAAATACGCATTCGGTTATGAGAAAGGAAAGGAGAACAAGACCAAATATTAATAAAAGGGAAAAAAGCTTTTTCTGCCATCTTTCCATGCCGCAGTAACAGTGTGAACAAATGTCCCACAGATGCCCTCAAGAACATTAACACTGCTGAAAGGGGGGGCGAAGTCCAGGTTCTTAGGAGGCCCTGCACCAAAGTCATTGTCCCGTTTCCTCACTGTGATGACGAAGCATGAGTACATTGGCAAATTTGAAATTATTGATGACCACAGAGCTGGGAAAACTGCTGTGAATCTCACGGGCAAGTTAAACAAGTGTGGCATGACCAGCCCTAGACTTGTATAACTGAAAGATCTAGAAAAGTGGCAGAATATTTCCATCCCCTCAGTTTGGTTTCACTGCATGGAAAAATTCTTCTGGCATCATGCACCATGAAGAAGGAAGAATCCAGGCAGGAGGGAAAATCCTGGGATTCCTTTTTCCTAGAAATATAATATACATGGCACGTGAAATGCCTCAATGGGGAAAAAAAAGGAAAATAAATTACAGTCAACTAATGTTTGACAAGACTGCCAAACAATTCAATGGGGGTAAGAACAGTATTTTACTCCCAAGCAGCCACATGCAAATAATGAAACAGGAGTCCTGCCTCACACCATACAGAGAAAATAACCCCAAATGCATCAAAGACATAAGTGTAAGCATTAAAATGATAAAGTTCGGGATGCCTGGGTAGCTCAGTTGGTTGGACGGCTGCCTTCTGCTCAGGTCATGATCCCAGAGTTCCCGGATTGAGTCCTGCATCAGGCTCCAAGCTCCACAGAGCTTGCTTCTCCCTCTGACCTTCTCCTCGCTCATGCTCTCTCTCATTGTCTGTTTCTCAAATAAATAAAATCTTTTAAAAAATAAAAATAAAGTAAAATGATAAAGTTTTCAGAAGAAAACACAAAGGTAAATGTTAGTGGTCTTAAATCTAACAACGGCTCCTCAGCCAAACACCAAAGTACAATCAACTTAAAAAAAAATAATAAACAAATAAATGGGACTCAACCAAATTATCCCAGTTTTGTGCTTCCAAGGACCCCATTGACAAAGTCAAAAGACAAGCCACTAAATGGGAGAAAATATTTGCAGGTCATATATAAGGAACATGCATTCAGAGTGTGTGAAGAATTCTTACAACTCAAATAAAAAGACAGCCAAGTTAAGAAATGAGCAAAGAGGGGCGCCTGGGTGGCTCAGCGGGTTAAGCTGCTGCCTTCCGCTCAGGTCTTGAACTCAGAGTCCTGGGATCGAGCCCCGTGCTTTCTGCTCAGCAGGGAGCCTGCTTCTTCCTCTCTCTCTGCCTGCCTCTCTGCCTGCTTGTGATCTCTCTCAATAAATCTCTCTCAAATAAATAAATAAAATCTCTTAAAAAATGAGCAAAGAACTTGAATATACATTTCTCTAATATTCAAATGTATACATTAATATATAAATGTATATATAAATATATTTTACATGATCATATATTTATATAAACATATTTATGTAAATATATTTACATTCTTAACTATGTATTTAAATATAAATAAAATATGAAATATATAATATATATTTAAAGATACATATAAGGTATATATAAAATATATGGGACAATAAGCACGTGAAAATATGCTCAACATCACTAATCATTCGGGAAATGCAAATCAAAACCATGGTGAGATACCACCTCCCACCCACGTGGATGGCTACTATCAAAAACCCCAAAAGCAGGTGTTGGAAGGATGTGAAGAGCTGGAACCTGTAAATTGCTGGTGGGCTTGGAAAATGGCGCAGCTACATTAGAAATGGTTTAGTAGCTCCTCAAAATGCAGAACACAGAGTTGCCATATGACACACTAATATCACTCCTGTGTATAGAGCCAAGAAAAAAAACTATGCCCACACAAAAACTTGTGCATGAAGGTTTAGGGTTTATTCGTAATAGCAAAAAGGTGAGAACAACCCTGATGTTCATCAACTGATGAAGAGATAAATAAAATGTGATCCATCCAGCCTGTGGAATATTATTCAGCCTTGAAAAGGAATAGAATTTTGATATGTGCCACGACACAGAGGAGCCTTGAAAACATTCTGCTGATTGAGAGAAGTCAGTCACAGAAGACCACGTATTGCATAATTTGATTTATATGGAATTTCCAGAATAGCTAAATCTACAGAGACCAAAAGTAGATTAGCGGTTGCCTAAGACTGGTGGTGATGGCTAAAGTTTTCTTTTGAGGATGATGAAAATGTGTAGGTAGTTCAGTATAGTATAGTTAAATATAGTGAAAGCCATTAAATTGTCCACATTAGATGGTGAGTGGTATGGCCTGTGAATTAAATCTCAATTAAGCTGTCATCAAAAAATGCAAAGAACTTCTCTATTTATCAAGTACAAAAAGAATGAACTTGATTAAAAACATCAAAAATGGGGAAAATAAAAACAAAATAAGATGGGAGGAATAAAATTATGACTGTTTATCATTAATTTAAATGTGTACAGACTGACTTTTTCTATTAAAGCGCCTATCAGGAGGTTACAGATCCACGCTGTTCAAGAAACATACTTAAAATGCAAAAGGGATTGAGAATGTATCAGGTGAGGAGATACCATGCAAAAGAGAAAGCCGGAATGGCAAAATTCATCGCAGACAAGTTGGGTCTAAAGTTATAGGTACTAAGATGAAGAGGGACATTTTTAAAGGCAGAGTTTGGAAAGAAGATGTAAAAGGTATAAGCAGGTATACATCTAACAACATAATACCTGAAGACTCTAAAAATGCAATAACAAGGTAAAATTTTAGCTTTTCAAATGGGAGTATCTACTAGAAGGAGGGAAAAACAAGGACACACAGAAAATAGACATCCTGGGGCGCCTGGGTGGCTCAGTGGGTTAAAGCCTCTGCCTTCGGCTCAGGTCATGATCCCAGGGTCCTAGGATCGAGCCCCACATCGGTCTCTCTGCTCCGCGGGGAGCCTGCTTCCTCCTCTCTCTCACTCTCTGCCTGCCTCTTTGCCTACTTGTGATCTCTGTCTGTCAAATAAATAAATAAAATCTTTAAAAAAAAAAAAAGAAAATAGACATCCTTATTTCCCTCGGAAAACATTTCTTTCTTACACCTAAGGAAAGCCATATTTGTAAAGATTAATTGCATACTAGGCAACAAAGGAAACCTTTACAAGCCTTCCAAATTAAAGATTTAAAGAACAGTTCTTTGATCACAATCCGGTAGAATCAGAATTAGATAACCTGGTAACAAAAAATTGAAACTACATACAAGTTAAGAAATACAGTCTTCAGTCAAAGAAGAAATCATAAGACGACTGAAGAAAATCTTGAAAGCAATGGAAAGGAGACTATTTCATACCAAAACTTACAGAAGACACCAGAAGTTATACTCTAAGGAGACTTTAGTGTCAAATGTCTTCAATTTCAAACATTTTTTAAATAAAGGAAAGTACTCATTTAAACCCATCAGAAAAGGGCAGCTCAATCCAAAGAAAGGAAGTAGTTATAATAAAGATAAATTTTTAAACTAATAAAAAATATCAGGGGCAAATAAACTCAAAGTTGTTTCTATGAAAGACTAATGAAATAATAATAATAAAAAAACTTCACATGCCCTATTAAGGATAAGAGAGGGGGAAGATGGGGTGTGGGAGGAGGTGGGGAGAGGGAAGGGGAATGGGGAAAGGGGGGTTTCAGGGAGGAGGGGACAGAGAGAGGGAGAGAGTTGCAAAACAGATAAGGATTGGGAACAGAGATATAAAAGCAAATGCATAATATAAAAGAATCACTAAACTGCAAGGCACTTTATACTAATCAATTTGATAACCTAGAAGAAACGATGATTTCCTAGGAAAACAAAATCATCCAAATGATTCAAGAATGGAAAATTAAGAAGATGAGTTCCAAGATCAGACAGGTTTGCAGCTGGATACCTGTCATTCTACTGTTAAATGGCAACAGGCAATTAAACAATAATAAGTCATTTCACTTGATGAAGCTGAGCACAATTTTAATACCCAAACCTGAGAAGGAGGAACGGGGAAGCTATTAACAAATCTGGCTTAGGACAGATTAGTTAACAGAAACTGAACTAATGTTAGCAAATAACAGAAGTCAGGCATCTATCAAAGGACTATATCCTGAGACCAACTTGGATTCATTCCAGGAAAATAAAGGGAGCTCAAGACCAGAAAATCAATAAGATTTACCTCATCACTAAATTAACTGTGAAAAAACTCTTAGGACCATAGCAATAAATGCATTTGATAAAAAAATAAAGGCACCTGATAAATGGTGAGCAGCCATTCTTTATAAAAATGAAGATAAAAACAGAAGGACGTTATGCAGGAGGGATTATTAACTGGGAAGCACTAGATCAAGAGGTAGATAAAATGAGCCCATATTTGTTAAACAGTGACAGAGCCCCATGCGTGCATGGATAGAGGCGAATGAGCTCATGGATGAGCACCAGGCTGTCAACAGGTATTATAGGGACAAAGGCAGCGGTGAGGAGAGGAGAGTCTTAACAACAGGGAAGAAGGTAAAAGGAGGATTGCAGTTAAAAATTGTGCATGATACAAACACATGCAAATAAGACCGGATATTTTCCGGTATATAGTTTTTTAAAACCCTGCACACATTACTGGAACTACCAACTCTTGCTTTCAGCTCCGCAGCCCTCGCGTGCTTTCCCAGTACCAGGATTCAGGGGTAGATCCTCCGTTGGTGACATCCTATGTCATTGTACTCCTAAAGGGACAGGTGAAACAGCGCAGGGGCTTGAGGTCGGAACTTAGGCATCGCTGCGCCCACCCCAGCTCCCTGCTCGCCCAGCCCCCACTCTGAAGCGGCGGGCACTTGGAGCTGTTAAGAAGCAGGGATCTGAGCAGTTCTCTGGTTTCCCCTGGAGCCATCTGCATCCATCATATTTCCCACAGCTCTCCCCGAGTGTTGGTGCTGGCTCCCCCCGAGTATTCCTTTAACTCCAGGCATACCCTTCTTATGACAGCACCTAGTACTCCCCGTCACAGTGCTCTGTCTGTCACATGCATCCATTGATCAACTTTGTGCTGGTTGAGGGCTGGAGCCCCCTCCTGTTAACTTCTCAAGTCCGTTTCTAATGCAGCAGCACCTGGCACTTAAGCACCCTGTCAGTACCTGCCAAATGAATGAAATGTACTCAAAACATAGTATGAAGTCTGCGTTCTGAAACTCCTTTTTGGAGCTGTTTGCTATCATTTTCCCAGGCAATTAAAAAAATTTCCAGCCTTGCTGCCAATAACCTGAAGGGGTAAAGGAATGCCGGCATGCCCCATGGGACATGTCACTCTGGATGGTCCTTCGGCAGCAGGGACTTAGATAGCGCTCTTCCAAACCCAGCAGGATGGTGGAATGGGTACGTGGCTGAGTGCCTCCCGGGTCTGACCCTGTGTGACGCCACCCGTTGCCTGCAGCTGCCCTCTGGAAGGTGTTGCTTTTGCGGCAGAGCCGGAGGGCACCAAGCATGTGTCTGTCTCCAAAGTCCTGGGCACCACATCACAATGCCTTCCTGAGAAGCAGAATCAAGGACAGTTGCTGATCTTCATTCCTTCCCACCAAAGATATCTCATACACCATCTTTGGAAGTTGGAGCCAGGGGGTGCCTGGGTGGCTCAGTCGGTTAAGTGTCTGCCTTCAGCTCAGGTCATGATCCCAGGGTCCTGGGATCGAGTCCCACACATTTGCCTCCCTGCTCAGCGGGGAGCCTGCTTCCCCTTCTCCCTCTGCCATTCCCCCCACTTGTGCTTTCTGGCTCTCTGTGTGTCAAATAAGTGAATAAAATTTTTTTAAAAAGTTTGGGCCATACTCTTTAGCCATTCTACTTTCCCTGGGGTAATTTGCCACCTCCTTGAATTTACCTGAATCTTTCCCAAAATCTACTTATCTTCCAGCCTTCTTGACCATAATGAGTCTATAAATTTTCAATAGACCGTGTGAACTTACACTTGCTAATATTTGCATAACATGCACCTCTTTCGATCTCAAAGAAAAGCTTTGCACCGCAATGGTCTCTAATCTCCAATTAGGTTCTGTTCCGGGTTCCCACTGGAATTCTACGCGCCTGTCCCCTAAGATCCCATAAATTGTGGTCCAGTTTCCCAGCCAGCCAAGGAAAGCACATGGGAAATCTTGCTGAAGTATGAGTAAGAGCCAACGAAAGGGAACATATTTATCTGCCTCGAATGCTGGGACCTGAGGAAAGCAAGTTTCATTACAGACAAATCAGGAAGGAGGTGCAGATTGCTTTTTATGTCACTCTGGAGTGGAGGTCTGCCATTGATCATTAAGGCCATTTCCTGCAATGCACTCACCAAAGTGATACTCACTTCGGAGTGGACAAAACTTAGGAAATGGCCAAGGGGAGCTCTGCTTACACTTTGCACTCTCAGCATTTATTTGTATTATTTTCTTTATAGGGCAGTATAGAGACTTGAGACCACATTGAAAAAGCAAAGCTTGTCATCCTGTGGCCTTGGGTCAAGAATAGAGATAGTGCTGCTCATGTCAGTTTCAACCTCCAGTGGCCAAGGGTTTGATCTGATGCTCTTTCAAGTTTTCACCATAGCCTTTCTCAAGCTCAATGGCCAATAATCCCACAGGAGGAGATTTTAGGGCCCTCTCAAACTTCTGTTTTGCTATCTCTCCCCAGCCTGCTTCCTCTGCAAAAGTCACCACTTTGCCTGTGCATCTACCACCTCTTAGAGCCTTTGGAATCAGCCACGAATTGCAGTGCTGATTCCTTCCATGACCACATATTGTTTACAGGAAAACTCTTCTTCGTTATGCCTTGCCAGTCAGAGTGACGGTTTCATCCGCAACCTGGACCAGGTTCGGGAATGTTCTACACATAAATGTGAGCAAATGTCTTCTGTATTGAGAGACATGTACAATCTGTAAATGGAATCTATTGAAAAACCAATACATAGGGTACACTTATGTCCTGACCCAGCTGGAAGGAGGCAATTCATTTCTATCTTTCAGAAAATTGGTGTAACACATTGATTTTCATAACAAAGAAAGCAGTTTTGTGTCCTCTACCAAAAGACTGTCATAGTAAGCAATAAATTGCCTCTTTGGGGTGAACAAATTAATAAGATATTTTCTAAATTTCAAAATAACAAAGACAGAACGATGTCTGTAATGCTAAGTGCATCCCCTTAGTTGCAGGGCACTGTGTCATGGACCACCTGAGCAATGACACATGGCGGCCGGTAGTCTGATTTGTACATCAATTCACCTGGCAACCTGTTAAAAGAAAGTCTTGCACATGACAAGCTTTCAATAAGACACTGACAAGATGGCCAGGAAGCCCCCTTAGCTGGCTTTTTCAGGTGTCCAGACATCTAGTCAACCTACCTCACCAACTCATCACCATGCTTACTGGAGTAAACCCAATCTCTTCCTTCCACCCTGGAGATGGGAGAAGAGCCACTCACACGTTTGTATGGAATTCTCATTCCCCCTCGCTCTGTCCCCACATGGCGCTGTCCATGTAATAAATAAACAAATCTTTATGTCACCCGGAAGTTCCTGGGTCAAATTACACAACTCGGACAATTTTGGGTCACTACAGCCTTTTGTTTTTCTCTCCACCTTAAGCCTTCTGGGTGACCAACAACTATCTAAAACTCATGTTGCTGCCATATGCTGATGTTCTGCTTCATCTTCCCAGTAAAGTTCAGTATTTTTCCCTAAAGTTTGGTTTATCAGTGTCTCCAGCGTCTATCTCCAGCTAGGGTCATGATCCCAGGTCCTGGGATCAAGTCCCACTCTGGACTTCCTGCTCTGCGGGAAGCCTGCTTCTGCCTCTGCCTCCCATCTCTTATGAATAAATAAAGAAAATCTTTAAAAAATTTTTAAAAAACCATTTCTATCTTCCCACTTTTAAAGATTAATTCTAGGAATTATTGCTATAAATCCAGTGTCCTATCTCTTTCTTAAAAAGTCTTCTCCAGGGCACCTGGGTGTCTCAGTTGATTAAATGTCTGACTCAAAATTTTGGCTCAAGTCATGATCTCAGGGTCATGGGATTGAGCCCTTAGTGAGGCCTCTGTGCTCAATGGGGAGTCTGCTTCTCTCCTTTTCCCTTTGCCCCACCCCCCCTACTCACATGTGCACACACGTGTTATCTCTCTCTCTCTCAATAAATAAATAAACAAATCTTTAAAAAGTCTTCTCCAAAGGGAGTTTGACAAATAGTCCAGTAAGGGGCTGGAAGAAAATATTATAAGTTTTATTCATATTTCATGTCATCCATTTAACTGTTTAGCTTTTGCATGCCTTTTATAATAATTTAGTAGAGTAGTAGAGTTTATAATTTATTAAAAATTTGCTTAAATTTGTGCTATGTCCGCAAATATTTTTTGTATGTATGTATGTATGTATGTATGTATGTATGTATGTATGTATTTTTGTGAAAGAGAGGTGCACAGTAATAAAAGGAGATCACAGCTCCAGGGACCCAGATATTTCCCCAAGTCCTGTTTCCTTCCATTCCCTCTGGGCTTCATTAGACCCCCTTAACAGCAATCTTGTCCCTAAAACACGCCCTCTGCAGCACCAAGTTCAAATGCTTAACTCGGGCCATCACTGCAGGCTGTACCGGGATGACCTTAGGGAAAAGGGTGGTGGGTCTCACGGGTTAGCTGTGTCACCTCCATGAACAGTCCTTTGTTCTGAACAGCTAGTGCAGCCCACGTTTGCAATCACAGGCTCTGGCACCAGGTAGATCCCAGCTGGCCCCTCAGTAGCAATATGGCTTTGGGAAAGTTGTGTCATTTCTGGCCCAGACTTAAGGCTCATCCATAACGTGGAGGAGAAGACAGTGTGACCCTCAGTGGGCTGTTGAAAGGATCACGAGATGGTTCGACTCAGGTGCTCCGAGGTACCCAGCACACAGTAGGTCCACAGTAGAACAAAAAGTTGTTCTATTGATTTTATAGTTACTATTACTCCTACTAACAAAACAAACTGATCATTTGAGATGATTTTCAAGCGAAGTGTCTTCGCCTGCATTTCTAAGATTAACCTACTTCAAAATGAATTCTGCTCTACTGTGAAAAACGAGCTAACCAGCAGGTTTCTTCTGCATCTTTTCTGAACTTTTTAGGATCCTCTCTAGAGAAAGGTTCTAAAGGAAGGCAAAGTGCAGAAATACTCTTGCTTCAAAGGATGTGTAGGAAATGATTAATTTTGCCAAAAAACAGTGCCTTGAACATGAAAGATGTTTGACGAAGCTCACTGTAGACAGTGTATCCCTCCAGGATTCATAAGTTGAAAACTCAATGTCCAAAGGGACATAACTAGGAGATGGGGTCCTTGGGAGATGTTTAGGTCATGAGGGTGGAGTCCTCATGGGCGAGATTAGTGTCTCCATAAGAGAGACCCCACAGAGATCCCTCGCCTCCTCCACCTTGGAGGTTATAGGGAGAAGATGGTCATCTGTGACCCAGGAAGTGGGCACTTGAACAGACACGGAATCTTCCAGGGTCTTGATCGTAGACTTCCCAGCTTCCAGAACTGAGAGAAATAAGTATGTCTTTAAAGCACCTAGTTTATGGTGCTCTTGTTACACCAGCCCAAACTAAGATAAAGCTTGTCTCTTATACTAAAAAATAACACAAATGTTAACAACAATTTTAAAAAGGAACATTGTGGCCAATGACATGTAATGAACATCATCTCTCCTCTACAGAGCCAAGAGCTTAATTAGTTTCGGGCAACTCAGTAGAGTATGATTAAACCAAAGAGCAGCAAGAGGTCTAAATGCTCAAGTCCTCTGCCTCCTACTTTTCTGCCAAAACAAAAGAAAAGCCCTAGACTGGTTTTGGTTACCACCAAGCACAAAACAGCCAAATTCCAAATTAAAAAGCTCTGGGGTTTAATTGTGGATGTATGGAATTACATAGAAGCTCTCTTTGATCATTCCAAAGGATGTTTCCCTCAAAGGTTACAAATACATCTCAGCCTACCAACCATCTCAGGCCTACCACAAAAATTATATATATACACTTTTAGCATTTTAAAATGTGTCTAAATTTCAGTTTCGGATCCAGTTTTGACTATTGTTATGGGCTTAGTTGGATGCCCCCAGATTCCTACGTTGACGTCCTAACACCCAGCATCTCAGAATGTGGCAGTATTCAGAGACAGGATTTTTAAAGAGGTGATAAAGGGAAAACGAGCTCACTGGGGGTGGGCACCAAGCCAACAGGACTGGTGTGCTTACAGGAAGAAGAGATTAGGACACAGACAGTACAGACTGAAGGAAAATCATTTGAAGACAGAGTGGAGAACACAGCTATCTGCAAGCCAAGGAGAGACGTTTGAAGAATCGAACCCTACTGCCACCTTGATCTTGGACTTCCAGCGCCCAGAACCATGAGAAAATAAATTGTATGTTGCCTAAGCCACCCGGCTGTTATTTTGTTTACGACAGCCCATGACTCAGAAATTTGAGGACCTCCCCCCCAGACTTTATCCTGAAGTTCTGTTTCAGCTTCAGGGGCTTGTGTAATACTACTGTATCAAGGAGGGAGGCTCCTGACATTCCCTGCACTGGGTCATTGAGACACTGCACAGCTGTCCCCAGGGCTGGCTACATAATTTACAAGCCCCATGCAAAATGAAGATATAGGGCCCTTTGGGCAAAAACAGGGAGGAATTGTTTGTTAAAGGTAGTAAAATAGAAAGCTCATTTCCTCCATCATCTGTCTTCTGAAGGGGCATGGCTGCTGTTTTCTATTTGCATTTAATGTCATTCCAAGCAAATAAAAATTTTATAATATGATTATGGGCATGATTTATGCCATTCATCTTCACAGGGTGCAATGTCAGTGTTAAATAATTCACGCAGGGATTCCACAGCTGGGGCACACCCACGTGCCCTCTTCTTATCAGAACCATAGAAATCCTGCACAAGACCAGCTCTGCCATCTTTACCTCACCTGGGGACTCACACGTGTTCCACCAACCCTGCTGCCCTCGGCTTCCTGATGAGTACGGAACTTGACAGGATCAGGAGCCAGGGGCTGCCTTTCTTTCCCTTCCCTCCTAAGTCACCACTTCCAAGGCTTGGCTAACACAGGGAGGTGACATGAGTGAGAAAGGACAAGACAGGGTTCTGGGCTGCTCACAAGAGGCCACCGCCTCCTGCCGGTGCTCAGAGCAAGCTCTGGTCTGTAGGGAAGGCGAGCTCCGGTTGACTCGGTCATAGACATCACGTGGTCAGCGAGTCTCGTTGACCACCACTCACGAGGTGTCCATTTCCATGCTGTGCTCACCGGGCAGGGCGAGCAGTACATGCAAATGAGCAGTACAGGCAAGGAATGGTGGATACCCACAGTGGGCTGTGCCCTCCACTATGTACGTGCTCCACTATCCCAACTGTTATGCCCCAATAATGGGTCCATGATTAAAAGAGCGAGACTGATACAAAGCGAAGGTCAAACAAAGCTTTATTTTGCACCAAGCATCAAGAATCAAACTGACCAGCCAGGGCCGCTTTTCTTACAGAGAAGTCAACCCCTCTCTCCTTTACAGACTAGCTTTTAAGGACATAGGCCATGCGGTTGGGCCTGGTCATGCACAGGTGGCCAATGAAATTGTAACACACAGAGAAAGCTGCACAGTGATGCTAGGTGACCAATTGAATTAAAACTTACCTTTTAGTAGATATTTGACCTAGCCTATCACCTTGGTTAGGATTTTCACCCAAAAGACTCACAAAGGGCGGGACCCATACTCCTTGGTAGCTAGGGAGACAGTATGCAGCCCTCCACTGATCAGATGTCTTACCTGGCCTGACCCACCCTTGTATTTGGGCTTTGTTACCTGAGGTTGATTTCTGGGACTTGTTTTTAAGTAAGTCCCCTGGGAGAAGGGGAGCAGGGACAGCTTAAGGGTTAAACAACAAGGTTATTGTGTAACCTCAAAGGAAGCCTCTGGCTAAAATATAAAAATATAAAGTAGGTCCTTACACCACCCACTTCGCTCAAAAAACACAAAGCCAAAAATAAAACTGAGTAATTCCTAGACATTGAGAGAGAAGCACACTGACTTCACCTTAGAACCCTTCTGAGGGCGGTGCTTGGCAGGGTAGGGGGGTGTGAGGGGGTTGGGGGTGGATAATGGGACCTCTGAGGGTGTGGCCAAAGGGCAGGGCCCTTTGGGAAGGGGCTTTCTGGTGGAGGGGCCCTTCTGGGAGCAAAGCCCTGGGTGGGGGCATTCCCTCTGGGGGCAGGGCTGGGAGCAACCCCAGAAACCTGGCCCACAGAAAAGCTGGTCCTTTCTCTCCCTCTGCCCCCTTTCCCCAGGGACCCCTAGGCTTGGAGACTAAAGTCAAAATTAAAGCCATATGTCTAAATGGTTCATACTGTGGTTGGGTAGTGTTTTTAACATATTAATTGACTGGTTTTTCTCAGTATTTGTCAAACCTTTCCCAACTCAAGGCTTTCTCTTAAGCAGCAGCGCAAGGCAGGCCATTCAGTTGGGTCAAGCTGTTTGGTGATTCTTTGTAAAAACCCACCCTCTTGCACTGCTCAGGAGGGCAGTGTTGCGTCCTAGGATAAACATAATTATATATCAAATGTGTTTACAAGTTATATTTATATGTATACATTCAATTCTCTGCTTACATATATATGTATAAAATAAAATTAAAATATTGCTTAAAAGGCTGTTTTCCGGGGTGCCTGGTGGCTCGTGGGTTAAAGCCTCTGCCTTCAGCTCAGGTCATGATCCCAGGGTCCTGGGATGGAGCCCCTCATCAGGCTCTCTGCTCAGCGGGGAGCCTGCTTCTCCCTCTCTCTCTGCCTGCTTCTCTGCCTACTTGTGATCTCTGTCGGTCAAATAAATAAATAAAATCTTTTTAAAAAATGCTGTTTTGGGGTACCTGGGTGGCTCAGTGGGTTAAGCTGCTGCCTTCAGCTCAGGTCATGATCTCAGGATCCTGAGATCGAGTCCCGCATCGGGCTCTCTGCTCAGCAGGGAGCCTGCTTCCTTCTCTCTCTCTGCCTGCCTCTCAGTGTACTTGTAATTTCTCTCTGTCAAATAAATAAATAAAAAAAAATCTTTAAAGAAATGCTGTTTTGCAGGGAACCTGGGTGGCTCAGTCCTTAAAGCGTCGTTTTTCCACTCAGATCATGATCTTAGGGTCTTGGGATGGAGGCCCACATTGGGCTCCCTGCTCAGCAGGAAGACTTCTTCTCCCTCTCCCACTCCCCTGCTTGTATTCCTGCTCTGTCTCTCTGTCAAATAAATAATTTTTTAAAAAGAAATACTTTATTAAAAAAATATATGTAAAATGCTATTTTGCCCTCTATCCTGGTAAGATTGAACACATTCCTAACAAGAGATCTTTCTTGACTCCGTGATAAAAATTTAACATTGTCTTAATGAATCCTCACAACATCCGCCTCCCCAACCCTTCTCAGATGTTACAATTAAGGTTTAGTGAAGTCCAAACACTGGGCCTGAGGTAATATATCCAGTATGTGGCCTCTTGGCATAGTCTAGCAGCCCAAATTGGGGGCGACGGTGTTTGAGTGTCGTTGGCCAGGATAAAAAAGCTGAAAGATGAAAAGAAGGGTAGTCTTGCTTTTTGGCCCCAAAAAAGAAGATTTAGAAAGAAAGAGATCTGTCGCCCAAAGGAGGAGGCTCCCCACTGATCCCGGCTGGGCAGGAGTCAGAGCAGAAGGAAAACTCCCATCACCAAGGAGAATGGGCTTCTCCTTCATACAAAAGCATAGGATCCCTCTCACCTGATATGTTTCTGTCCCATAGTCATCCCCCTGTGCCTGCCCCATAATAGCATTCACAGGAAATGGCTGAGAGATACATTCAACTTGCGGAATTATAGCAAATAAAGTAATCTTTGACCCATCCTGGGAGCTTCTGATTACTGGGAGGGGCCAAGCCATCCTAGGGCAAGTGCACTCATTTCAAGAACCAGTAAAATGACTCCAAGAGTATCATAAGGGCTAGTGATCATGACTGGTCCAGAAATATTTCTGGGAGTCCCTTTTAACATCCCTCCCATCATTTCTTCTCATCTCCAAGGGAATGGTACTTAGGTATTCTGAAAGAAATATGCATGACTAGTAAACTGTGTGTGACCCCTGCCGCCTAATTCATCCCTCACCAGCAATTAACACTGATGGTTTGAAGGATGGCTACTCCCCTGGCAGGGCAAGAGCTGAAGCAGAAAGTATGGGGCGAGGCGGCTCTTCCCCCTGGATATAAATAATTAAACCCAGTAGCCACCCTTCCTGCCTGGCCACTGTCATTTAGGTATGGCTGATTATCCCTAAATGGGAATGAGATGGGGGCGGGGGTGGGGGAGGGAAGCAGGTGACGGTCAAAAAAACTAGAGTAGCTGCCACTGAGGGTCCAACCTGGCATTAGACTGAGCTCAAGTCCTGATTCCATCATATACGAGCTGTATGAACTTGGAAAACTGAGTTCAACTCTCGAAGCATCTGCTTTGCCCCCCCCTTGGAGTGAGAATAGTCAGTAGTATTGACTTCACAGGGCTTGTTAGGAGGATTAAATTAGATACTGTTCATTTAGCACAGTTCCTGGCCTATAGAAGGCACACATAAAAGTTGATTATCGTTTTTATGGACCTCCAACTTTAAGCCTTCTATAAAGAACCAAATGATATCTCTGAAAAATACCAACTGCCTACAAGGTTGTAGGGAAAGTGGTATCTATGTTGACCTGATTAGAAAAAAGTGGAAAATCTCTCTTGTTTAAGCCTTGTTGAAAATTTTCTAAACTCTGTCCACTCTTCTGCTTTAGTAATTAGAACAAACATTGGAGACTCGTGATTTTCTGATAATTGAGTTGCTCGTTGTAACGCAGGGCAATTCGACATTAGTGTTTATTTAAAAAATTACCGCAAATGAAGATAAATGGTGAGACGTGCACTAAATTTGATGAAAATCCTGACTTGAGTGCTTCTTCTTGGGATTCTCTCTCTCTCTTTTTTCTCCTATGATCTGAGAGCGGATTACATTCTACTTGGGTGATGGCTCAGGTCTAATGTGTGGTTTTGCAGGTGCCTAGCCTTTCACAGACAATCTTGGAAGAACCATCATTGTCTCTGTAAGAAAACGGAGGGAAAGATGTGATTTTAACACTCAGCCTACAACAGTTCAACAATCTACCAATGTGAATTTAGAAACGCTGAGCAAGTCCCCCTTCTAGTAACGAATATCTCTCCGGTTTTCTTATAATACCTGAGTTTCTACAACTGAGCAATCTACTCTTTTGTGTAAAACAGCTTCCCAGGATTGTTTCTCCTTTAAACGCAAGTGAACTTTGGGGATGGCACTCAGATCCCTTTCTTTTACTGGACAACTGTGGAGCAGGGGTTGGGTGTGCTTCAAGAGGGAAAATATCCACAAGGGGACAGAAAAAGGACATAAATGTACAAAATCCCATTTTCCAAGAATGTAAAAAGCTAACTTCCAGGGGAGCCTGGGTAGCTCAATTGTTAAGCATCTGCTCTTTGGCTCAGGTCATGATCCCAGGGGCCTGAGATTCCAACCCCGCATCGGGCTCCCTTCTCAGAGGAAAAACCTGCTTCTCCCTCTCCCACTGCTTGTATTCCCTATCTCATTGTGTCTCTGTCAAATAAATAAATAAAATCTTAAAAGGATGCTAACTTCCAATATTTATTTTTTTTCCTTTGCTCTAAATATCTCAATGTTCACTTGTTGAAAGCAATTGATTGAAGCCCTGAGAAGAAGTGGTAGATTGAAGCACTCATCAGAGTTGTTTGTGCTGCTTTGCAGGGGTCTGGCTGCACTAAATTATTTCAAGAAGTATTAATTATCTAAGTCACTCAGAAGAATCCATTTACCTATTTCATTTTCTTTTTTTGAAGAGAATCTTTTTTTTAAGATTTTATTTATTTGTCAGAGAGAGAGAGGGAGCAAGAGCGAGCACAGGCAGACAGAGTGGCAGGCAGAGACTGAGGGAGAAGCAGGCTCCCTGCCGAGCAAGGAGCCTGATGTGGGACTTGATCCCAGGACGCTGGGATCATGGCCTGAGCCCAAGGCAGCTGCTTAACCAACTGAGCCATCCAGGCGTCCCCCTATTTCAATTTCTGTTGTTCTTGATCCTTACCCCAAATTCTCACAGGCCTCCGCAGCTGGCACAGAGTCCACTCCCATAACTATAATCCCTGTCCCATACTCTCACCTCCATCATACATCATACATACCTGATAAAACCCCACCCTGGTAAAAACCCAAACTTCTGTCCACCCTATGTCTGACCCTGGCAGCTGAAGGTGGTTGGTGAGAAAAGCAACAATGCTGGAAGCTTTCACATTAAATTCTTTTTTTTTAAAGATTTTATTTATTTATTTGACAGAGAGAGATCACAGTAGGAGAGAGGAAGGGAAGAGATCACAGAAAGAGGAAGGGAAGCAGGCCCCCTGCTGAGCAGAGAGCCCAATGTGGGACTCGATCCCAGGACCCTGAGATCATGACCTGAGCCGAAGGCAGCGGCTTAACCCACTGAGCCTACCAGGTGCCCCTTTCACATTAAATTCTCAGCCACAAATCCAAGTATGTTTCTCTGACCGACAGAATCTCCATTCTTCTCGTGAAATATTTTAACTATTTCACATCTTCTTTCCTCTAACCTTAAGCCAGGGCTTCTCAACACTGGCCACACTTTTGAATCACCTGGAAGACTTTAAAACACAGGAGTGCCCACCTCCAAAGGACCTGATCTAATTGGTGTAGAACCAATTAGATTAATATCCAATTAGGGTCTGGATATAAGTGTGCTTTTAAAATTCTCCCAGTGATTTTAATGTACAGCCATTTTGTTCAGAGTGAGAATTGAAGACCTTCCATCAGATACAGCTGATGACCGACCATTCTGATGACTTCACTGAGAAAAGTAAATTGAGGGCACCTGGGTGGCTTCAGCTCAGATCCTGGTCTCAGGGTCTCGGGCTCTCACATCAGGCTCTCTGCTCAGCAGGAAACCTGCTTCTCCCTCTCCCTCTGCCTACTTGTGATCTCTCTCTCTCTCTCTTTCTCTCTGTGCCAAATAAATAAATGAATAAAATATTTTAAAAAAAGAATGAAAAACAAACTGGGTGGGTGTCTAGGTGGCTAAGTGGTTAAGCGTGTGAATCTTGGCTCAGGTCATGAGCTCAGGGTTATGGAGTCGAGCCCCACGTCAGGCTCCATGCTCAGCGGGGAATCTGATTGAGATTCTCTCCCTCTCCTTCTGTCTCTTCCCCCTGCATGTGTGTGCTCCTGCTCTCTCTCTCTCTCTCAAATAAATCTTGAAAAGAAAAATTGGTAAGGAAAGCAGACCCACAGAATCCCACTAAGTTTACCTGGGTGGAACCCTTACTCCAATCCCTTCTGAGTGAGGACAAGCCCCTCCACTTGGGGTTTCTTCTCATTTCCCTGATCTCTGAGTATGAATGTGCTCCAGGACCCAAGCTCAGACTTCTCCTCTGTCTACACTGAGTCCTTGGTGACTGTCCCTCTTCTACCATCTATCTCCTGATGACTCCACATCTCCACCTCCAGTCCAGACCTGGATTTTGAGCTTTCTTCCACTGCCTGCTTTCCAGATCTACCTAGATGAGTTAAACCCAACATGTTCAAAACCAAGCTCTTATTCTTCTTGAGCTCTGCTGGTCTTGCAATAGCTCAAACAGGAAACTGTAGAGTCATTCTTGATTCATCTCTTTCTTTCACTGCCCATGTTTAATTCTTTGGTAGAAGCTGTGGATTCTATCTTCAAAATATATTCTAAATCTGACCAGTTCTCCACATTTCAGTTACTCCCACTGTGGTCCAAAACACCGTCTTCTATGAGTTATTGTAATAGTCTCCTATCTGGTCTTCTGGATTCCATCTTTGCTCTGTTCTAGTTTATTTTCCACTCAGCAGTTAAAGCAATCCGTTTAAGACAAATGTCAGACCTTGTTATTTCTCTGCTCTAAGATCTCCAATGGCTCCCCACTTCACTCAATACAAAATTCAGTCTTAAAAAATTTAACACTCAACTTCCTTCTCAATTCATCTCCTACCTCTTCACTCAGCTGTCTCTGCCTCCGCTCACCAGCCTCCTTAGTGTTTAACAGAGTACAGCAAGTGCGTGCCTTTCTTGGGGCATTGCACTTGTTTCCTCTTCTTAAATGTACCCGTCTTGTTCTCTGAATCCACTCAAGGATCTGCCAATGTCTTCTTATCAGAGTAATCTCCCATAACTGCACACACAGCCAGCACCAACACCATCACAATCAACATAGTTTCTGTCCCTCTCTACTTTTGACTTCTTATCAACAGCTGACATATTATATATTTATTTATTTACTGTCTGTTCTCTCTCTTCTATTTGAATGCATGTGCTATAAAAATGGTATTTGTGGGTTTTTTTCCTTATTTATTCTGTGTTCAGAAGAGGATTTGATACATAATACTCAGTACATAATTGTTGAACGAATGCATGAATGAATGAATGAATCAATCAATGGAAATATCAGGTTATCTCAATCATAAGAGAGATTTCTCTCAAGCATTTTCTATAGTATTGCCCTATTTCATTCTCTGCATCTCTGGGTTGATTAGTAGATAAAATCATCATGTAAAATCAGTTTGAGCAAGGTTGGATCCTTAAGCTTCTATGTCACCTAGGACTCCAAATGTCACGGTGTACCATGCACATTTACCTCCACCCTTCTACCCCATATTTTGGTCATGGTTCAGCAGCTGTGGCATCGTTCAGCTTTCTTTTCCCCTCCCCTGTCTCAGTTCCAGGAGGTCCTCCTTGGCTTTGGGCCCCCTCCCTGTGGGTGATGAAGGCAATGTAGGGAGAAGCAGCAGCTTCCCTGACTCACCCCTTCTTTCTCCATTCATACTGATCCAGTAACGCATAGCCTGTGCAGTACAGGGCTGGCCAGGTCAGTCTCTGCCACCTTAGGAACTCATTTTTGTTCCCTGTGGCAGCTTGGCCATTTGCAAAATCAGAAATTGTAAAAGTACAAACAGGAGACAATATGCCATATTTTATGGATTTTAAGATGCCCCTCCCCTCCCATTTTCTTTCACATCTCCAATGTCAGGAATTGTCTTATAGTTGGGGCTGAGCAGGTGGAAGTCCCTATAAAGTTACCACAGCTTGACCCTGTGCCATGTGGTTACTGCTCCTAGGGTACAACTGGTCATCTACATCCCTTGGCATGCCAAGCCACAGGCCTTTTGAGGACCATTTAAAGAAAGAAAATAAACTGGTTATTATATGAAAATCTCAGATAAGGAAAAAAAAAAGAAAAAAGAAAAAGAGAAACCCTACGAGCATCAAACCAAGCAGAATGGATGACCTCAGAATACTTTTATAAGAAGTGTAGCATGCAAAACAATCTTGAGAAAGGAGAACAAAGCTGGAGGTATCAGTTTCTTGGATTTCAAGATATACTACAACGTTATAGTAATCAAAACAGTAGGGTACTGGGAGAAAATATACGCATAAATCAACGGAAACAGGATAGAGAGCCCAGAAATAAATCCACAATTATATGGTCAATTAATCTTTGACAAAGGAGGCAAGTATATGTAACAGAAGAAAGTCTCCTCAAAAACAGTGTTGGGAAAACTGGAGAGCCATTTGCAAAAGAATGAAACTAGACCACATTCTTTTACCATACACGTAAAGAAACTCAAAATGGATCAAAGATCTAAATGTGAAGTGTGAGGTGTGCCTGTCTTGCTCAGCCTTTACAGCATGTGACTCTTATTCTTGAGGCTGTGAGTTTAGGTCCCACATTCAGTGTAAAGCTTACTTAAAAAAAAAAATTAAATGAATAAATGAGAGCCCTGAAACCATAAAACTCCTAAAAGACAATAAGCAGTAATCACTTGGAGATTGGTTTTAGCAACATTATTTGTGGGTATGTCTGCTTAGGCAAGGGAAACAAGAACAAAAATAAATTATTAAGACTACAACAAAATAAAAAGCTTTTGCACAGTAAGGGAAACCCGCAACGAAACCAAAAGGGAACCTACAGAATGGGAGAAGACAGTGGTGAATGATAAATAAAATAAAGAATTAATAACCAAAATATGTAAAGAACACACACACACACCAAACCCCCAAAAAACCCAAACCCCAACATATAATCCAATTGAAAAATGGGCAGAGGACTTAATAGACATTTTTCCAAAAAATACATACAGACACCCAATAGACATGTGAAAAGATGCTCAATATCACTCATCATCAGGAAAATAAAATCAAAACCACAGGGAGATCTATCACCTTATACTTGTCAGAATGGCTAGTATTAAAAAGACAAGAAAGAACAAGTGTTGGCCAGGATGTGGAGAAAAAGGAACCTCTGTACATTTTTAGTGGGAATGTAAATTGGTGCAACAACTGTGGAAAACAGTATGGAGGTTCCTCAAAAAATTAAAAATAGATTTACCATATGCTTTAGTAATTCTAGTACTTGATATTTACCCAAAGGAAATAAAAACACTTGATTCAAAAAGATATATGCCCTCCTAGGTTTTCTGCAGCACTATTTATAATAGCCAGTATATGGAAGCAGTTCAGGTGTTTATCAGTAGATGAATGGGTAAAGATATGGTGTATATAGATATATAATGGAATATTATCCAGCTATAAAAAAGAATGAGATCTTGCTATTTGTGACAATATGGCTGGATCTAGAAGGTATTAGGTTAAGAGAAATAAGTCAGACGGAGAAAGGCAAATACCATATGATTTCACTTCCTTTTTTTTTCTTTTTAAGATTTTATTTATTTATTTGAAAGAGAGAGAGATCACAAGTAGGCAGAGAGACAGGCAGCGAGGCAGGTGAAGCAGGGTCCCCACCGAGCAGAGAGCCCAACTCGGGGCTCGATTCCAGGAACATGGTATCAAGACCTGAGCCAAAGGCAGAGGCTTTAACCCACTAAGCCACCCAGGGGCCCCTGTAATTTCACATCTATATGGAATATAAAAAAAGAAACAAGTGAACAGACAAAAAAAAACAAAAACAAAAAACAAAAATAGACTCTTAAATACAAAGAACAAACTGGTGGTTATGGGAGGGAAGGTGGATGGGGGATGGGTGAAATAGGTGAAGGGGATTAAGAGGTACAAATTTCCTGTTATAAAATAAATAAAATAATTTCCTGTTCTCATCTGGAGATGAAAAGTACAGCATTGGGAATACAGCCAATGATATTATAATAAGTTTATATGGTGACGTGATGATATACTTACTGTGGTGATCACTGAGTAATGTATAGAATTGTCAAATTACTATGTTGTACAACTGAAACTAACATTGAATGTCAGGTATATGTCTAATAATAATTTTTTAAGTACAGCATGACAAAAGCTCTGGGTGGCTCAGAAGAACATATTGTGAGAAAAATCTGGGCACTGAAATCTCTCAGTTAGAAAGTAAATAAAAGTAGTGAGATTCTTAATGTGAGGTTTGGAAAAACGTTAACCAAAAATTTTAACTTTTATTTTATGTATGCATTAAGGCCATATGTAATAAAAATCTGTCTAAATACTTACCAAAGAGCTTTTTGAATACATTTAAATTAAAATATTAATGAAAAGAAAACATTGTATCATAGTTTGAATGGTAGCATTTTTTGTTTCTTATTAAACTATACCAGGAAAGGAGGCCAAGACTCAATGAAATATGGCTATTATCCCCAGTTTCAAAAGAGCATGAACCTCCTGGCTTAACAAAGCCTAAGGAATCTACTACAGAAATGGGTTGTTCTTACTACCCTGGAGCCTTTTGTGCAGACTATGAACCAAAAGCTCAATATTAATTATAATTAATCTTAAAATTAATTATATTACAAAGTTGTATTATTTGGAAGATGTGTTTAAATGACTCAAAGTTAAAAGATCTCAGTATAATGCTGGTTCTATAATTATCCTCCCAGAAAACATTACTTGTAAAACTTAATAATGTAGAACCATAATCATAGCATCAAGTAGGAGGTTGCCAAGCAGATGGGAAAGTTTTTTGGTTTTTGTTTTCCAGTTGTTTTCTTCCCTTTCCTCCCCTCCTTTCACAAGGAGAATCAGCCACCTGTTTTTAAAGGCTGAAGTATTTTTACTGTTCTTGGTCGGAAACATTTGTTTAAACAAAGTAGCACTTGGTTGCTAAACCCTTGATTCTAAATGGACATAGCCATCTCATTTTTGTTGGGCCAGGGTTTGGATAACAATTTGATTTCCCAGTCTGTTTCTTTTGTGACCATATAATCCTCTCCCAGTGTTGCATGCTCTGTGAGCTACAAGCACTTGAGAGCTCATAAACACAAAGACTCTAAGGTTTCTTTGGGATTAGCACCATACAAATGCAGATTTGGCACAATGGAAGACTGATTCCATCCTTGTAACTGTTACTACTCTACTTCCTGATTCCTCTGGGTAGCAAAGCAAGCCACTGTTTTTAAAATACTTACTTTAGCTGCTGACTTTTCATTGGCTGCCTGGAGAAGAGAAGGAGTTCTTGCCTATGTATTTCAGTGTTTTGATCCCTTTCAATTATTTTTTAAAATATATGTCATTAAATTTTACAGGAGTATTACAGAATTCCTAATTGCAGAATTTGAACTTGAGCTACGCAATCTTACTTTTCGTCTTTAATCTATGTGTCAATGACCTTTTTAAGTCTGATTACCTGTATGAATTCTCTTCAGAATCTTTCCCTGGTTAACACAGTATAGAGAAGTGCTGGAAACCAGTTCTTTTCTGTGACACAATTCTTCCAACGGAGTTGAAATGCTTTGCAAACAATTTCACGTATATCAGCCAATTCATATACAAAGCAATGTCATGTGAATCCTTTCCTTTTTATATATCATCTTTCAGTGATGATCAGGAATTCATGCTGGTACAGAGACTCTGGTTTGGGAGGAGGAAACAGGGGCTTGCGAGGGGAGGGCGAGAGCAGAAGCTGCTCACCTGCTGTTAGAACGACCTTAGCTGGTGGTACCAACATCTTCACCCTTTATGCATCTGCATCCTTTATGCATGAAATAGCAATATGCCTTTCCCTTTCGTGTAATCCTTATTTAGTTAATACCCAGTAGGATTTGCATGCCCTTCACATCTCTGTGGATTTATTTTATTTCAGAGTGCAAGTGACTTTATGGCCCAATTACCATCATTGTGACTTATTGCATTATTGTGGGAGGGAGAGAGGAGCAAGAAACGCCTGATCACGTGTATCGTCATCAATGGAATGAGTGCCACGCACTCCTGGCCAAGGCAGAGGGATGGATGAAACCTTTCTGATCTATTGTTTATCAGAACACTGAAGCCTGGGTGATTGTGCCGTACTTTAACAGACAAGTGTGTCAAATGTATGGGTGAAGATGTTGCAGTGGTGGTGTTAGAGTAATTAATATTTGGAAGGTAATGAATATTTTGAGTTTAAAGATGTCAAAGGTCAAAGACGGAAGGAATGACTAAGATCGGATGTTGACCCCCTGAAATTACAGGGGTATTGAAGCGAGACTGAGTCACCACCTGACCCCAGGAATGAACCAGCGAGGAGGGCTCCTTATTAGAGCAAGGCTCCCGGAAGCCAGATAGCCCTTGTGCTTGCAAGAGCTCAAGGTACAGCCGGCTGTGGAGCACCGAAGCAGCAGCAGCCACAGCAGCCACGGGAATCGTGACCCTCAGGCCCGGCGCCTACCTGGAATTTCCGCAGCGCCTGGTTCAGAACCACCGGGGCGGACAGCTCCCCGCCGCCGCCGGCGCCGACTGCGGAAGGGGACCGAGAGCGCAGGCTTCACGCTCCGTGAGCCGGCTGGGGCGGCGGGAAGACCGGCTGCGTCCCCCCCAACCCCCGACACCCACTGGGTTCCTCCCTTCCCCCTGCGGGGCCGCGCGGGGCCTGCGGGTGGCCGTCCCGGGCCACACGTCCCGCAGGCGAGGAAGCCACCGGCCGCCCTCCCCCCTGCCGCCACCGCCGACGCAGCTGCTCTCCTCGCCCCGCTCCGCCGAGGGGTGTGGGGCGTGCCCCGCGCGGGCCCCGCCCCGGACTGCTCCCCATTGGCTGCGGGCGGGCCTCAGGTGGGAGGAGGCGGGTCCGTCTCTGGCGGCTCGCGCCCGGGAAGGTCGGCCAGGGAGCGCGGGGTGCGGCGGGAGGGCGCGCGGGACGCAGCGGGCGCCGAGGAGACGCAGCGGCGGCGGTAGCGGCGGCACCTGGGCCCGGCCGCAGCCCCTGCCTCCCGCCCTCGCGGCCTGCGTCCCTCCGCGGCCTACAGCCTGCGGCGCCCGAGCTCCGAGGGCGCTTCCTCAGGCGCTGGGCCCCAGGCGGCCAAGATGGCGGGCCGGCCGGGCATGGGGCGGCAGGCGCTGTGCTGCGGGCTGCGCTGGTGGGGGGCGGCGGGCCGCGGCGCGGGCCCGGTGCCGGGCGCGTTCGGCTGGGAGGCGCTCTGGGGGGCGGGCGCGCGGGCGGCGGCCGGGGCCATGGCCCAGGTCGGCGGGAGCGCGCGGAGGAGGGCGCCGGCGCTGCTCAAGGCGGCCCTCGCGCGCCACGGGAGCCTGCACATCTGGGACGAAGTGTTCGGGGAGTCCCGCCGGACAGCGGCGGGAGCGCCTTCTACAGCACGTCCGCCGCCTCGCGCTCCTCCTCCACCGCCTCCTCCGAGGCCGAACACGAGCGCCCCGGCCCCCCGCTGCCTCCCGACGCCCCCGAAGGGCAGGAGTCCGACGAGGACGAGGCCAGCGCGGGTTGGAGTGCCACGCTGTGGGACCGACCGCCCCCGCGCTTCGTGGACACTGGCGGTAAGGCGCGGCCCGCGGGTGCGGGGGCTACCTGGGGAGGCGTGAGCGCGGGGCTGGGAGAACTCCAGAAGCTCCGCGGGCCGGCTGCTTGAGGGCGGCTTTTCGGTCAGTACACAGATGGGGCCCTGGCAGCGGGGATTTGAAGTGCGAGAATCAATCTGGTTGCGTGGTGGTGGTTGGTGGGGGCCGCTCCGACTTCCCCGCGGATGGAGAGGATGAGGCAGAGGCCCAGGTGGCACCCTGCCGCTGGCAAGGACCCAAGGGGGGGGCCTTCCCTCCCTTGCTGGGAGTGTCCAACCCAGTCACATCTGTGGGGTTGTTGTTAGGGGTGCATTTGAGTTAGGTTCCTAAAGCCCGATGCAGCTTGTGTGTGTGTGTGTGTGTGTGTGTCTGTGTGTGTTTGTTGCGGGTGGGGGGTACGTAAATCGTTTTGTGTGGATGGCCCCAGAGCAGGGTTACCCAGGTGCCAGGGGTGGGGCAGCCAGCCTTTGGAGGGAGGCCTAGTGCGAGCCGGGACTTCTTCACTGGCTCGTGTTTTCTCCAGTGAATCTGACCAACTTTGTCCATCCCTTTCAGGATCACTTGCTGAGAGCAGAGAAGAGTGAGAGGACCAGTTATCAGCGTTAAGCTGTCTTCTCTCACTCCAGAAGGCACTTGTGTGTTCTGCTTACCGACACGGTCATGGTCAAGCCCCTGATATCTGGAGGTCGCAGGCCTGCTGGTGGTTGTGGCTGCTTGAAATCCTCCTTTACTGCCTACTTTTTGGGAAGGTAATTCTGACATGTCTCTGCTTAGCCTGCAGAAGCTCTGCGGCCTCTGCCCTCTGGGAGAGGTGGAGACCAGCCAGCAGTCCCACCTGTCCCCTGATGCTTTCTGTTCCTTGCTCAACAGCCTACTGTGGCAGGTCCTTGTTTCTGCACACCATTTTCTTGTGTTGAAGAGTGTGCAACCAGTGTTGTGGAGGACCAGGGAGTGGCCATACTGGACCCAATGCCGCTCTCCCTGTGGCTCTCCATGATTGTTGTTCAACCATAAGAGGGCAGGCCAAAGGAAGCCCTGGCTGGTGCCTGGGCTAGGATCTGGACCTTGTGCCACAGCCTGCTGGTAGGCTGATTGGGTTGGCTGGACTCTCTCAGCAGGGAGTGGTCTGCAGACCTCCCACAGACAGGCTGCAGTGTGGACACCCTGAGCTACAGCTGGGCTCTAGGGTCCGAGTCAACTGTGCTGTGTTTTGGAATGGGTGAATTTAACATATTCTCATTTAGGCTTCAGTTCAGAGTTTGGGAATTTTGAAAGTCACATCACCCTGCATAATCCTTTTAAAGCCCATACATTTCCCAGAATGTCATAAGGGTTTCCAGCCCCAGATGGCTGTTTTCCATTCAATTAGCTCTTTAAGAATTGTACATACCCAGAGCTCTGGTTTGGCAGACTTGATGCTGTGAGTGCTGTGATCCAGTTTTTGATCTTGGAACATGAGAGACATGTCCTCTTGTTTCCCTCCCTCTCTGGGGAAAATAGGGGAATCGTGTTAGCTTAAGCCTGGTTATGACTAAGAGCCCATGAGTGTTGGTCTGAGAAGGATGAGCACACCTAAATACATTTTCAAGCAATATTATGTTTCTCAGTAACCTATACTTGGGAGAAATTCTGCATCAGAGCAATTTAGTCTAGCCACTGTGGCACTTAAATGGTCATGAAGTTCAGGATCATTTGTCATTTAGCATCAGGTTCAAATTCTGCTTCCTTTGGATGTGCACTGAGCTCACATCTGGACCTGAGAATCACAGGCAGGCAGGTGCTTTAACCAAAGACATTTAGTGGTTATTAGATGGTATTTATACCCAATTTTGTTTTCTGGTTTTTTGTGGAAGCTTGCTTTTAAAATCCAGCCCTAATGAAGAATTTCCTTTTCTTCTTGAAACAGTCTTTCCCTGTGGGAAATTTGGGGTGGTGGCGGAAGGGTGAGGTGGATGGTTTATTAAGCATGAGTTCAGATGGCCTGGAACAATGGGATATGATTTATGGGGCCTGGAAATAGATGCCGGGCAGAGAAAACCCTTGTGCCCCGCGGTGGGGGGAGGAGAGATGGACGGGTTTGGTAAGAGTGAGAGCTGCACGCTGGCCAGTCTGAGAGCAGAGAGGCTCAGGCTCTGAGGTTTATTAAAGTGTCAAATATAACCCCACTTTAGGAAGGCAGCTTGGGCCTGTCTTCCATCTTTGTTCCCTGGTTCACTGACAGACGTCAGCGGGCCGGTGGGGGTAGGAAAGGGTGGCAAACAGGATGGTGGCATTTGGATCTGTGATCAACCCTCGAATAGGAAAATCCGTAGCAGAAATGGCTGTTGCTGCTAGAAGCAGATGAGGAAAGCAAAGGACTTAGGGAACAGGTTTCATGCCTGCCTTCTGCTGCAAAAGCGTGTGTGTGTGTGTGTGTGTGTGTAGATAAGTGAATGTGTATGTGTGCATAGGTGTCTTACACATAAATATGTATTGCTTGTGCTGGATTGGGCTGGTTGGGGATTTTGGTTTTGGTTTTAAATTAGAGATCACAGGTGCTGTCTAGGAGTCCCGCTGATGCCCTAGAGTCCCTGCGCCAGAGAGAGGCATCGGCACTGGGCACCCCTGAGCTTGGATCTGCATCTGGAGTGCAGTAGGGAGGCACCTGGTGCCCAGCCGAGGGGAGGAGGGCAGGGAGGCAGAGGTGTTTCTGTGGTTCAGGTTGAGACTAGTCCACGAACAGCTCTTCTAGTCTTCCAGTCTTCCCAGATTCTTCCTTCTGTTCTGTCCACACATTTAGCTTCCTGGATCAGGCACTCCAGAAGTGCAGCCAGCAGATAGGAGTGGAGGTACCCTCTCCTTCTCCCCCTTCCCTCTCCTCCCTGGCTTCTGGTTGTGCCTGGAGATATGGGCCCCCTTGAGGTGATTTAAATACAAAGACCATGCTTGCCCTGCTGCCTCATAAACCCTGTCTGAAGGGAGGGTCAGCTTGGAAGCTGGAGATGCGTGCTGGGACCCCAGGGTCCAGAACCTTCTCCTGATCAGACTTACAGCTCTCCCTCTAAAATAACCCCTTCAAGCTGTCAGCCTCACCTGCCCACTGTGTAAATAACTGACACAGCAGCACAGCAGGCGGGCTCACTCCTTGGAAGCAGCACAAAATTCAGGATGCGCTGGTTTCCGGGCTTCTGCCCTTCTCATTTCCAATTCTGAGCAGTCTTGTGACTCCTTTCCTCTGAGTAGGCAAAGGAACAGGCAGATTCCCAGATGCTCAGGGGCCCCTCTGTGTTTGGCTTTGTCGGTGGTTCCTTTGCCGTGGCTGGCTGCATTCTGAGCTGTTTGCTTTTTCTCTTAGAGGCTGGACATCCTAAGAGGTTTATTTTTTTCTGTGTACCGTGTCAGCAACCCTTGGTAATCATTCAGCAGGGAGGTGTGACCTTGAGAAGCTGAAGACGACCGTAGGCCTTAGGAAATTAACACGGTTAAATGTTTTATCTTAGGGTTTGTTGTTGGTTTACTCGACTTAAAGTCTTTTTTGACTGAGAAGAGGAGAAACATCTTAAAGCTAGAGTAAAATGTATATGCTTGTAATGGGTTTGTGAGCTGAGGTACCTGAGCCCTCATCATTGGTGTCCACGGTGAGCCACTGCTCCCAGATTTAGCTCTGTATGGCATTCGGTGGCTCTGGGAGGAGCTGGGTGTCTGGGCAAGCGACAGGGTACGCCTTATGCAGTGCTCCCTAATAGTCAGCCACGTGCCCCTACCACACAGAATTCAGAGAAGGGAGCTTCCTGGAGGGAGGTGGTGTTCAGGCTGTGGGCATGACGGTGACCACAACCAGCGGGCCCCGGTCATAGTGTTCCGTTTCATAATCACACCAAACCTTTGCGAGTACTCCGAGAGAGCTGCGATCACCTCCACTTCACAGAGAAACATGGTTTTGTCTGAGGCGATGAGATTACCTGGGGAAGTGGTAGCCTTCTCTCGAGGGAGACTTGATTAATCAGGGAAGGTCGTGCCTTTTTAGTTTTTTTTTTTCTTTACAGCATCTGAAAACTTTTGCTGTCAGAAATACTTTTGTATTTTTACAGGGAATTGCTTGACAGGGTCTTTTTCTCAGGGCGTACGCAGTTCAGTGAGATCTAATGCATGTATGGATTTGGATTTGTGTAACCAATCTGCACAGTCGGATAAGAAACAGGAAATCTGCAATGTTATCTCTTTATTTAATCTGTCTCAGCCACTGTGATGAGCTTCTATAGCTTCTGCAGGCAGCAGGGCTCTGAATCCATGGGGAATCTGGGAGTTGTGTGGGGTCTGGTACTCAGTTTTATTTTATTTATTTAAAGATTTTATTTATTTTATTTGACAGATAGAGATCACAAGTAGGCAGAGAGGCAGGCAGAGAGAGGGACGAGGAAGCAGACTCCCTGCTGAGCAGAGAGCCGGATGCGGGGCTCGATCCCAGGACCCTGAGATCATGACCTGAGCTGAAGGCAGAGGCTTTAACCCACTGAACCACCCAGGTGCCCCTGGTACTCAGTTTTAGAGTTGAAAACTCACCTTTATTTTTAAGAAGTGTGATTGTGTATTTTTTCTTATTAATAAGTAATATATGTACATTTTAGGGAAAAATGATAAAATTTTAAGAAATCCCATAACCCCTCATGACCTTAGCTAATCATAGTTAATCATATTGAGTATATTCTTCATATATCTTAGGTGTCAGCTTGTTGGGTGACCTGCTCTTTAATTGTAATTAATATATTGTAGTCGTTTTCCATTTACATTTTTAAATGTCGATTTTAATGAGTCCGCGGTATCTCACAGTTTCCTCTGGGTCCGTGTTGTTGCTGCCTCCCTCTTGTATTTGTTCTGCTGTGATAAATATTCTTGAAACCTAAGTCTGTGTGCACATCTGTAGCACAATCCTTAGCAGAAAATGACAGAAGCAGAATTGAATCAAGGACCCACTGTAAGGTTTTTGGTGTCTGTGGTGAAATAGGTCTCCATAAACATATCTACAATGCTCCTGCCGGCTGTGCACCAAAATCCTTAGAAAGTCATGCTCGGAGGACCTGCTCCAGTGTGTGATTCCTGCCCGCCAGGGCTCTTAGAGGACCGTTGCCTTTGGTAAAGCTTGCTGAGGTGTAATACACACACACAGCACATGAGTCCTAGCATGTGGCACGCTGTGTGTAACTACTACCCAGATGAGGATCAGGAACATTGTGAGCACACCAGAGGTTCCCTCCTGCTCCTTCCCAGTCAGTCACTCCCTGCCCCCTGCTTCTCTTCCATCACCAGCGATCAAGTTTGCCTGTTACCTTGCTCTGGTGGTTCGGTTCCTCAGGACATCTGTGGATTCCTTCTTGTTGTCGCGTATGTGGCATCTTAAATTTCGTTATCGTCTGTTGTCTTCCATCACGTAGGTACTGTAGTCGGTTATCCGTTCTCCTGTTAATGGTCTTTTACATGGCATCCAGTTTGGGGCTTCCGAGGATAAGCTGTTTTAGACATTCTTGTGGTTTTGATGGACAGATACATTTCCCTTGATCATGTAAACCTAGGAAAAGGTTTTCCAGGTCCTAGATTAGATGCGGGTCTCCCCTGTCGACCTCGTGGACTGGGTGATGTTTTGCTGAGGCCTGTCTTGTGCATGGCCAGATGTTGGCCACCTCCAATTTGGCCTCTCCCCACCAAATGCCCAGTGGCGCCCTTTCCTCCAATTACATCAACCAAACGTTTCTCCAGGCATTGCCATATGTCCCCTGGGGAGCCAAATCACCTGCAGCTGAGAACAACTGCTTAATTTTTTAAAAATTTATTTAAAATTTATTTTTTGAAAAGATTTTATGTATTTATTTGAGAGGGAGGGGAGAAGCAGAGGGAGAGGGAGAAGCCAACTCCCTGTTGAGTAGGGATCCCGGTGCAGGCCTGGATCCCAGGACCTTAGGATCATGACCTGAGCCGAAGGTAGATGCTTCACAGACTGAATCCCCTGGTGCTCTGAGAACCCCTGCTTCAGTACATGCTGCCACACTGTGTTCCAGTTCATCCAGCTGCCAGCGATGTGCGGGACATGCCATGTGTTAATTCAGCAACATACTGAACCCTGCTGGGATAAAATGATGAGTGAGACCTGTCTCCTGGGGTCCAGCAGGAGAGACAAAGTAAAGACAAGGAGAAAGAGCCTCTGGGAAGCAGTGGGATCAACGTTAACAGGGATTTATAAGGAATGCTGGGGAGGGTCACCTGGTCCAGCGGGGTTGGGGAGGAGGTGGCCCCTCGGATGGAGGTGGCCCCCTGAGCTGCTTCTGGAAGCAGAGATAATGATTACTCAGGTGAAGAGGAAGGAACAGGGCATCTCCAACTCGGGCAAAGGCCAGGAGGAGAGAGAAGGTATGCCACTCTGCCCAGGGGAGAACCCACCCTTTTCCTACCCTGAGCATCCCAACCCGAGGCCTTATATACGAAAATGTCCTGAAACGCGACATGATGTCCTTGTTACCACAGCACAAGTAACTGTAGCTGGGATCCAAGGTCCCATGTTCAGGTGCAGATACAGATGTTTCCGGCGTTTCCTGGCGCCCACAGGGAGGGGAATGTGGTCGGCTCGGTGAGATCTATGAACTTAGGATGGAATCTCTGGAGAAGCCCTGAGCTCTGCCCTCGAAAGAAGGAAGAGGGAAAGGGAAAAACTCAACTTCTGTTGGCGGAAAGAGGCACGGTGTTGTCTCGGGGTGGGAGGGATGTCGTACTAAAAGGATAACAGGCTCTGAAAACACCCTGTGATGTGACGATGATGTTCCGCCCCGACTGGCACGTGGTGCAGAGAGCCCCTCTCCCCTTTTTGAGTTTCAGAAAAAACTTATTACAAAAGTAGGAACCCCGGGCAATAGTTAGCTGTGTGTTTAATAAGCCACTTTACTAAAAAGTTTAGAACTGCAAATCTTGACACTCTCACTGCGACAGACTCACTCCTTGGCCAGGATATTGGAAACTTCATCTGCTTCCATTTCCAGCTTCTAGGCTCGTGGACACCCCCACCCCATCCCCATTTCTTCTGTGGAAGAGGAGCGATCTTTTACAAATATAGGCTAATCTGATGATTCCCCGCTTAAACCTTCATGTAGCTTCCGGCTGAAACCAAAGGGAATTCCAGAGTCCTTCGCAAGGCCTCCAATGCCGACAGCTGCTCCGCAGCCTTCCTTTCCAGTGTCCCCTTAGTCCCCTGTCCTGCTGTCTGCACATAATCTATTCATTTCCGCCTTCATGCCTATGGGGCCCGTACCTGGAATGTTCTTCATGGCAGGCTCTGCTTGTTAGTTTGATCTTGATTCAGATGTCACTGCCTTACCCCATCCCTCTTTGCTGCCACATTTGCTAATATGTTTCCTTTGTGGGATGAGATGCTGGATGTCTTGGTCACAGTTAGGACACGGTGAGTCCTCTATGTTTGTTGAATAAAGGAACTAACAGAAGACCAGATGAACACACAGCTAGATTGTTAAAAATGAGGATGGAATCAGCACCAATGGAGAAATGTCTAAACGTTTTCTACATCCCAAATAGTGGAAGAGAGGTTGGACCACTCTTGAGGGAATGGATTCCCTACTAGGAAGGCAGCGAAGCAAGTCTGGGATGTGTTTTACAGGTTTTCTGTCCTGCATAGAAAACTGAACTTGGCCTCGGAGGAACTCTACAATCTTGGGCTTCTGCGGCCTGCCCCCTTCCTAAGAGCTAGAGACCCCCAGACAGGAGCCTGTTAGAAATCTGAAGGGAAGCCAGCCTCTTGTACCCTTTTATCTGTTTAACAAGTGCTTGTGTGTCCTGTACTATGTGCATATAGTGTTCTAAGAACTTTGTTTTTTTTAAAGATTATATTTATATATTTGAGAGAGAGAGAGGGCAGGAAGTGAAGAGGGAGGGAGAGGGACATGCAGACTCCTCGCTGAGCAAGGAGCCTGACACGGCCCTCTCCCAGGACCATGAGATCATGACCTAAGCTGAAGTCAGATGCTTACCCACTGAGCCACCCAGGTGCCTCTAAACACTTTGTAACGTGTGTGCTCCTCAAAACAATCTTGTGATGTATTGTTATCCTCATTTTTAGTATAAGGAAACTGAGTCACCGATTGGTCAACTGATCTCGGGTGAAAGAGTTCCTTTGATTAGGGCTCGAGGAAACCCCATCCCTACGGCGTGAATGTGGAACACAGTATATCTGTTCAGATCTGCTACTTAATGGTATTTCCCTTGTGAGGGGCCCTTGAAGGCCAGTGTCATTCTCCAGATCTGTCTGACCTGCTGCCTCTCTTCCTGGTGGCGGCACCTCGTTACTCAGCACCCTTTGTAGTGAGACAGGGCCGCTGCCTGGATTCAGCGCGGTGGAAAAGGAGCCCAAGGGTGGGCTCCACTCTCAGGCCTGGCTGCGGGGAGGCCCCTGGGAGCCACACGTCAGGGATGTTGGGGGCCGGCAGGCAAAACGACCTCGTATCGAAATCACCATTTGGAGAAAAGCTGCTCCTGCATCAGCCACAGCTCTCAGGGATTAAAGACTTGTCGGCCAGAAATGAACTTCTTCCCCCGTTGGTTCTTGGTACGTTTGGTGGGGGGTGTTAGAGGAGCCGGGTTTGCAGACACAGACGCTGAAGAAAAGCGGATTCCTCCGGGGAAGTGGATTCAGAGCAGTAGGGCCCACGCGGCATTGCTGCGTGGGGACTCCTGAGGGGCTACGAGGGAAAACAACCCAGAGGATAAAAATCGATTCCCTGTCTCCTTGCTGCGACATTCCCACGGTGATTTTGGGAGCGGCCACGGAAGGGTGCCGGGAAGCCACGTGCATCCTGCGCTCTGGAGATGGGTGCTGAACCGCACGTCAGTGGTTTGAGGCTGTAGACGGTTTGGAAGGGGCTAGGGGGTCAGTTTATGGCTGGAGAGGACCTGGGGCAGGAGGCCTGGGCTGTGCGTGGGCTCCCCCTGTGACTTTGCACCAAGGGGCTCCTTCCCAGGGTTCTGAAGGTCAGGAAAGATGTGCGGGGAAGCCCAGAGCTGCTGGCTCATTCTGGGGAGCTTTATCTTTCTTCCTTTAAACTCCCTCTGTCCCGTGTGGCCAAAATGCACATGATGGCTTTTGTGCTACTTAGGAGATTTTCAGACCTTTGCAGCAACCAGGAACCTTAAAGAGGGCAAACCCAGGGTACCTATATGAGGCAGGGGAAAGCAGGCGCTGTCTTTGAAGTTGGGAGTGGGAGGGCCCCAGAGCCCCCCACCCCACCCCAGGGTGCTTCCACACCCCATCCCGCTCAGTTCCTCATACTCTAATGTGAAGGACCTTTGGCTGGGACCTGGGTCAGGAGGGGAGAGAGGCCTCTGAGAGGCACCCAGTCCTTTTCTGAGATGGTGAAGAGGACACTGATAAGTCCATGAGATTCTGGTGTTTCAAAGCCACCCAAAAGTGTCTATGGCAAAGTGATTAAAAATTGAATTATTTTGTGTGCCTCAGTTGGTTAAGCATCTGCCTTCGTTCAGGTCATGGTCTCAGGGTCCTGGGATCGAGCCCCAAATCGGGCTTCCTGCTCAGTGGGAGAGTCTGCTTGTCCCTCTGCATATGTGCTCTGTCTCAACAAATCACAATTTTTTTTTTAAATTTTAAAGATTTTTATTTTATTATTTTGGATGGAACTGGAATGGGAGGACATCTGTTTCCTTCTTTAGGAAACTGTTACAAAAAGAAGATCATGGGTTGGGAGAGAGGATGATTTTCTAGGAAGAAAAAAGGTAAATAAGTGTAATTGCCTAAAAGTGGTGACAGTCTTGCTTGTAGATGTTCCTCCTGCATTTTGGGAAGTTGGAGAATCCGTAATAGTATCAATTAAAGTTTTCCTGAGAATCCCCAGCTGACTTTGGGGGTGGGGGGCATTGTCCTTTGTGAAGATTTTGAGCTTCTGTGAGTGAGCATACCTCCACTCCAGAGTGACATAAAAAGCAATCTGCACCTCCTTCCTGATTTGTCTGTAATGAAACTTGCTTTCCTCAGGTCCCAGCATTCGAGGCAGATAAATATGTTCCCTTTCGTTGGCTCTTACTCATACTTCAGCAAGATTTCCCATGTGCTTTCCTTGGCTGGCTGGGAAACTGGACCACAATTTATGGGATCTTAGGGGACAGGCGCATAGAATTCCAGTGGGATCCCAGAACAGAAACTAATTGGAGATTAGAAACCATTGGGGTGTGAAGCTTTTCTTTGAGATCGAAAGAGGTGCATGTTATGCAAATATTAGCAAGTGTAAGTTCACACTGTCTATTGAAAATTTATAGACTCATTATGGTCACGAAGGCAGGAAGATAAGTAGATTTTGGAAAAGATTCAGGTAAATTCATGGAGGTGGCAAATTACCCCAGGGAAAGTAGAATGGCTAAAGAGTATGGCCCACACTTTTTTTTTTTTAAAGATTTTATTTATTTGCCAGAGATAGAGAGAGAGAGTACACACAAGCAGGCAGAGAGGCAGGCAGAGGCAGCGAGAGAAGCAGGCTTTCCGCCGAGCAAGGAGCCCGATGTGGAACTCGATCCCAGGACCCTGAGATCATGACCTGAGCTGAAGGCAGCGGCTTAACCCACTGAGCCACCCAGGCGCCCCCTGGCCCAAACTTTTTAAAAAAATTTTATTCACTTATTTGACACACAGAGAGCCAGAAAGCACAAGTTGGGGGAATGGCAGAGGGAGAAGGAGAAGCAGGCTCAGGGGAGCTGAGCAGGGAGGCAAATGTGTGGGACTCCATCCCAGGAGCCTGGGATCATGACCTGAGCTGAAGAAAGACACTTAACCATCTGAGCCACCCAGGCGCCCCCTGGCTCCAACTTCCAAAGATGGTGTATGAGATACCTTTGGTAGGAAGGAATGAAGATCAGCAACTGTCCTTGATTCTGCTTCTCAGGAAGGCATTGTGATGTGGTGCCCAGGACTTTGGAGACACACACATGCTTGGTGCCCTCCGGCTCTGCCACTAAAGCAACACCTTCCAGAGGGCAGCTGCAGGCACCGGGTGGCGTCACACAGGGTCAGACCCGGGAGGCACTCAGCCATGTACCCCTTCCACCATCCTGCTGGGGTTAAAAAAATTACCTATATATATAAAAAAAAAAAAGGACCAGAATAGTGGGAATGAATGAAAGATAAAAGTTTCCTATGTAGTAGTGGTAGTTCTCTTGTAGTACTTTTTTTCTCTCTCTCTCTTTTTTTTTTTTTTTTTTTGTTTCTTGGTTTGTTTTCTGGGGAAGTGGCCTGCCATGTGGGTTTTCAGTCAATGATGTTCCCTGACTTAAGTCCTACCGCCCCCCTCAAGGGGGTGGGCTCTGAGGAAACTTTTTTTTTTTCAGGCTTTTGTTCTCTGGCGGTTTTTTGTTTGTTCACTTTTTTTTTTCTCACTTTGACCGCTTTTGATGGTTTTTGTAGTTTTAGAGGAAAACAAACCGCACCCTGATCTCCCTCTCAGAGAGAAGCCTCAGTCTGGCTGCAGAGCCCAAATAAGTTCCCCCTTGGCCGCTGGCAGAGCAGGTTCCAAGTCGCTGTCCCTGGGGATGGAGGATCTTTTGCTTGTACCCAAAAGCACGGCAGCAGCAGCTTTGGGCACCTCTAGACCGCTAGAGAGGTTCCAAGCAGCAATCGCACACTGAGATTTTCCCGCTGGCCCGGGCTGGGAGTGCCCGGTCTTTCTGGGTCTAAGAGCGCCCACCTTACATGCACCAATTTCAGGGAAGGCAGAGGTTCGCGCGCGGGTCTCAGGCTCTGAGAATGGGGCACAGGTCCGAGAGCACCAGGCTGGGCCTTCCCGCACCTCTCTGGGGCGAGAGTTTGGTGCAGGCTCTGAAACAAGGGCGTGTATCAAAGGGCACTGGCTGGGCCTTTATACCTCTCTCAGGGGAGTATCTCAGGCTCTATAGCAGGACTCTTGCATTCTGCCGCCTGGTGTGGCTCCCATTCCCTCACAGGAAATGGACCCCATGCATTCTCCTTGCGTTGGCAGCTTAGGGACCAAGAGCTGGTTTCTCTGCCCCCTCTCTCTGACTCAGTGCCAAGGGAGGCTGTCCTGGGACCAGGGACTTAAGCCCCTGTCCCTAGCCGCCCCGATTCCCACTATTTCCCCAGAGATGCTTTGCTCTTTTGGAGTGCTTTCAACCAGTCTCCGAGTTAATGCTGGTCCCCAGACGCAGGGCACTCTCGCTTGTATTGGGGTATTACTTTCCAACTGGTTGCCTCTGGTAGCTCCCTCCCCCTTTTATCTATCTTCTGATATCAGTTCACAGTTCCCACTCCGCTTTACCTGCCCACTGGCTTCTTCTCCCCCTGTAGAGATCCACACGTGTATAATTCTGATCTCAGGCTGATTTCATGGGTGATTGGAGTTCATGGGTGATTGGTAGGTAATCAGCTCATTTTGGGGTACAAGTTGAAAAGACGCCTCCTACTTCCGCGCCATTTTGTCCCCCCTCTTAACTTTTTTTTTTTTTATTTTATTTGACAGCACAAGTAGAGGGAGAGGATGAAAGAGAAGCAGGATCTGCACTGAGCAGGGAGCCAGATGCAGGGCCGGATCCCAGGACCCTGGACAGATGCTGCACTGAGGGAGCCACCCAGACACCCTTTTAGACCTAGGATGCAGGTAGGAGAAGCAAGCCAGGGGTTCCTTGGCCCAACACTAATGACCATGGCTCAGACAAATCCATCTTCCACTTCAAGCTTCCAGATACTCTGCGAAGGAGACATTCCCCTTCCTGTCCCTGAATGCTCTGCCAGTTCAAGGCAGATCCATGTTTCTGAGGGTTCCTCTTTGGTCATTCTGTCAGGGACAGCCAAGAGGGCTCCAAGCCTGTGTGGACCCCAGGCCTGGGGATCCCAGCCCTGAACTCTTTGCTCTGCCCTTGATGACCCCAGAATAGATCAATTCAGCAACTGTCAATCCATGCCAGGCCAGGGAACAAACCCAGCAGTACACAAGATCAACTCGCCTTGGTCCCAGGAGCCTGGATTCCCCAAGGAGGGCTTCACCTGGTCTCTGAAGGGGATTCCAGGGGTTCCAAGATGGCCATGGGTGGAGCCCACCAGGTAGAGAGGGCCCTGGAGAGTGTCCACTGGCACTGAGCAGAGGGAAGATCCCCTCAGGCCTTCCCTCACGGCTCCACTGTGCCCTGGGGAGAGAAAAGGGCCAGCCACACCGGGCCGCAGCTTGGCTGCCCAGGAGCAGCAGCGGGCCTAGCTTGGAGCTCAAGCAGCGGCAGGGAGCGGCAGGGAGGCCGGGACTGGGCGGGGACTAGAGTCCTGGAGTCAGCAGAAGAGCAGCGGGAACCAGCAGGGGGCACAGCCAGCCCCCTCACCGGACAGGACAGAACAGGAGGCTGGGCTAGGGCGGGCGGGCCTGCAGAGAGGCCTGCACTGCTGTTTGCCACTCCCCACCCGCCAGAGCTCGCCCGCACCTGCCTGCCCTGCCCACCGCCTTCTGTGGGCCCAGCAAACTCCCTGCGCAAGTAGCGCCTCCTGGGAAGGCAGGGGTTCTGGGCTGGCTGGGCAAGGCGCGGGGGAGTGCATCGGTGCCCCGCTGACTCAGGTACTGAGGGGCTGGGGAGGGGTAGGGGTGCTAGGCAGAGAGGGAGACTGGGGCCCTGCTGCCCGCTGCCACCTGCTGCTTCGTCCAAGGGAGCGGGAGGGGGGCCTGGTGGACAGGTTCCTGGCGGCCTGGTGCTCCTACGCCCCATAGCCCTTGCCCCACAGCCCTCGCTCCACTTCTCGGTATCCAGGGAACACGTGGGGCCCTACTGACATCAAGGGGCCCAGCACCACTGGGCTCGTCTGGACCCCGGAGAGACGCCTGTGCTGACAGGCTTCTTTTCCAGAACTTGATGGAAAATTTTGTCCCTCAGAATCGCCGGGCTCCCCAGCCTCAGAGGCGCTGGCTCTGCCCGCGCAGCCTGGGCCCCACTGGGCCCCCTCCACCTCAAGTGCCTTTTACCCAGGAGCCCCAGGATACCATTTTTTTCTGGCCCATGGACCCCTTTCCCCCACCCCCACCCCCACACCTCTACTTTGGGCCTGCAACCACCCTGGGATCACTTCCATCTCCGGCCCCCTACCCCTTGTTGGTGGTCCTTGTCCACCTCCAGGCCTGACCCCTGGCCCCTCTCACCTCTGGAGTTACTGAAACCCTTCCACTTGGGGGCCACTGGCATCTGTGATCCCAGACTCCCGGGACTCCCCTCCACCTTGGAGCTCCCTACCCTGTTTCCTCTAGGAACTGCTGTGCCTAGAGCACCGAAACCCCACATTCTCAAGCCAGCTGTCTTTGGGCCAAGGACTCAGGTATCCTCAGGGACCCTCCTTTCCGGGGCACATACTCCTCTCTTTGCAGGAGAGACCAGAGAGAGCAGGCTTGGGGATCCTTCACTCCAGCTGGATGGAGGGGCAGAAGCTGGGGTGTGTGTGAGGGGGTGCTCACAGGTGGCCTCCCTGGGTAAGGAGCTTCCAGGAGGAAACTTCAGAGTGAGGCTATGATGTGGAAGCCTCAGGAAGCACTGGCTGCACAGACTCCAGGCCCCTGGCTTGGGCAGTGGGCATTTCGTGGCCAGAGCCCTACAGGACCAACCCTGTCCAAACCCACCCCACCATGGCCGGCTTTTTTGTCTTGAATTTGCACAGCAACCTTTTCTCCAGTATGAAATTGAAAGCTTTGCTTTGGAAAGTTTTGTGTCCAGGAGGCTCCTGGGCATCCACTTACTTTACTTCCGGAGGCTAGTTGAGGAGGGTGGAGTCTTTGGGACCTTAACAGCAGGTCTCCTGATCCTTCCTGACTTCCTTTTTTTTTTTTTTTTTTTTGATTTATTTATTTGAGAGAGAGAGAGAGAGAGAGAGAGATAAAGAGCACACCACAGAACACATGCAGGCACAGGTGTATGGGCCAGGTGAATGGACCTGTGCCAAAACAAAGAGTCAGATGCTCAACCAGCTGCAACCACCACCCCCCGTCCACCTTTTAGAGATGGGTTACATCTACACACTGTTAGGCGCTTTGCCTGGACCCGGCTAGTCTTACAGCAGTTCTAGGACACTGTCTCTTGCCCAGTGTCTCTGGTCAGTACCAACCCATGCCTCAAGTGTGGGAATGACTTCTTCCTGACTCCTTTTTTTTTTTTTAAGATTTTTTATTTTATTTTATTTATTTGACAGAGAGAGATCACAAGTAGGCAGAGAGGCAGGCGGAGAGAGAGAGAGGAGGAAGCAGGCTCGCTGCTGAGCAGAGAGCCTGATGCGGGACTCGATCCCAGGACCCTGAGATCATGACCTGAGCCGAAGGCAGCGGCTTAACCCACTGAGCCACCCAGGCGCCCTTCCTGACTCCTTCTTAACTCCCTGTCCAGCCTGGGTTGCCCACCCCCCTCCAGGCTGTCCTAGTTGTATATATTGGATCTATGTAGATAGTGGGCACCATCAGATCCTCACCTGTCGTGGCCGGCGCAACAAATCAACCAGGAACATGAGGGTAAGAGGATGAAGAAAAGAACTCGAGAAGCAGAGAGATGGGGGACAGGAGGAGCACTGAGGAGGATGTCCAACAGTGCTAAGTTTATTCAAAGCCTTAAGGCCATATATATAGTGACATTACATCTGTGTTTAGTTAAGCAACTATGGTTCCTCATGACGCCAAATGGCTGATGCCAGTACAAATACAGCAAACCTGAAAGTAAATTATGGGTTGTACTAAGGCAGCAAGGACCAGCAACGAACTTTTTAGCCCAACCGAATTGTTCTCATTTGTTTAGTAAGCGTGTGGGAAGTCACGTAGGCGAGCGCACAACACATAGCACAGACTCTTGCCCAGTGCTACTGAACTTTTCCCGTCCTAAACCTTTTGTTAGGTTATTTGGACTTTAAAGGAGGCACAAGTCAGGGTCTGGTTTGGTTCTCGTCTCAAGCCTTATTGCGGCCTCCCACACTCACCGAAATGAGAACATGGCTCAGGGTTATGGAGTGAATATACCCTTTAGGAAACATTAAAGGACATAGCATAACTGGTCCGGGGTCACCCAGCCTGTGAGAGGCATGGGTGAGATTCAGACTGCACTGGGTGGCACAGCCATTTTCAGCTCACCTTAGTGTCCAACCTGGTCCCAGAAGGTTCCTGCTCAGGACTTTGCTTTGTGCTGAGCTGGGCTTGATTCCTGCCTTTGAAGCCATTTTCACAGTGTATCCCCAGCCCACCCTCTCACATTGAGCATCAGTGCTGCCTTGGCTGGCCTCTGTTGATCGTGCCATTCCTCTCAATCCCTCTGTCACCCTTCCGGCCCACTGTCCTACTGCCCTCTGTCCCGTGGGCCAAGTTCTGAGTTTCTTACCTGCACTTCCTCTTAACTGTGCTCTGTTGAAATCCTCTCTAACAGGGAAGACCTGCTTATCAGAGCAGCTTGATTTGGAATCCATCTCCCCTGGAGGTCAGAGCTTCTGACCATCATGTCCCCAGCCTCAGCACTGGGGATGCCTGCCCAGCCTATTCTGGGTGCTCGTGGAGCTCTGGGATCTTGGAGAAGATTTGCCATGAAAATAAGCATTTATACATAACACGGAAGAGAAGATTTGAGGAAATTGAGTGAGTGTCATCTGGTAATGTTTGTGTTAGGATGGTTCTGAAATGTCTGGGCCCTGAGTTACCAAGAACCCTAGGTTGCCCAGCTGGAAGGACCTCAGATAGATCAGCTGGGCTCCTCACCTCATTTGACAGATGGGAAGTTGAGGCCCAGAGCTTAGTGCCACAGAGCAGGAGTGAGGAGAGATGTTAGTGACAGGAAGAAATCATAGGGTAAGCACAAAGTGGCTGAGCCTGGGCTTTGTTTATGCAAATAAGTTGCTAAAACAGTGGGCCTGAGGCTGCTGACTCTATCTAGTGGCCAGCAAGAAGTAACACCAGCCCACACCTTCTGAGGTTTAACTCATGCCAGGAATGATTCTCAATGTTTTATTTGTGGGCACCTGGGTGGCTCAGTTGTTCAGCTGAGGTTATGCTCCCAGGGTGCAGGGATCTAATCCTCACCAGGCTTCCTGCTCAGTGGGAAGCCTGCTTCTCCCTTTCACACTCCCCCTGTGTGTGTTCCCTCTCACCCTGTCTCTCTCTCTCTGTCAAATAAATAATAAAATCTTAAAACAAGAACAACAACACCAAAATGCTTTATTTGCCTTAGGAGATAGGGTCTGTTATGGCTACCATTTTAATGCATGGAAATATGGGCACAGGGGAGCTAAAGGAGTCCAAGGTCACACAGCTTGCAAGTGGAGGAGCCAAGATTTGAACCCTGGGCAGCCTGCCTCCAGAAACTGTATTATTTTTTCCCCTTGTGTATGTCATTTTTAAAAACCTTTCCCTGAATTCTAACAGAGATGTGTAAACATTGTTAAGCATGTAGTTTATTGATCATCACAAAGCTTAGGTTCTGAAGCATTGCAGCAAGCTGGGGTGGGCTTTGATGTCAGAACTGGTTGGAATCCAGTTTCTGGTGCTGCATGATCTTAGGTGACTTACTCAGCCTCAGTTTCTGCACTGAGTTTGGCAGCCTTGTGATGAGTAGAGCGTGTGACAGTGCCTAGCGGGTTTGGTGCCTGGCGAGTGTTTAATAAATGGTTTTCTCTTCTTAATAATGAAAATTCTAAGTTGTGTTGGTTTTGTTAAGCAGTCCGAATACCTTCCTCATCGGTCAGTTGCCTGTCAGTCGCCTTGTAGGTACTTGTGATGAGTCACTTGTGGTAAATCACTATATATAGCTGAAACATTTGGGGGTAGTTGGGGGACACCCCCCCCCCGCCCCCACTGCCCCTGCATTGAAAGTCTGTAATATAAAATGTTCCACCTGTGCCTTTTTTTTTTTTTTAAACATAACCACTTTGGGACAGTGAAAGTTCTATGTCTTCTCCTTAGGGTTGTGACAGAGCCTTTGGGGACCTGCAACAGCTTACTTCCAGTTTCTGTCTGGCATACTGATGGGCCAGAACTTATTTTAACAACATTCCATCACATTCCAGGCACCTGGAAGGAGGAATATGTTGAACTTCTCGGAAATTATTTTTTGGAACTGTTTTTATCCTGAGGAATAACCCATTTAAAAATTGAATGACCTTTATGGTTGACTTTTCCACTCTACATAATGCAAACTGAAAAACTCGTTGTTTTCAGCTGCTTCTGCAGCAGTGGGAAGAGCAAGCCTGTGGGAGTCCTCCCCCGGTTGGCCCCAGCACAGAGCTGCATCATTCTACACACCCCTCATGCCTTGTCTCCTTGTGTGTGAGGTGGTAATGATGGTGCAGGGAGCTCCAGGGGTTGTCGTGAAGGTTACAGAGATGGGGGGTGTAAACTTTGAACAGTGTGCCCCACATAAAATGCAGATCTGGTGAGCAGAGGCAGCTGCTCACATTAATTGTTGATGCCAAGGCACTGGAGTTCCACAACAGCCTATGCCTTTCTTTCCTGGGTCCTTTTTGTCTCAGCCACCACCTTAGAGAAAGTGACTCAGCAAGGCTGGTGCTTGTGGAGCCCTCTACAAATCCAGCTAATTCACACGGGCGATGCCCTGGAGATAAGGGGGTTTTCCTGGGTGGTAGGACCCCATTTCAGAGGCTTAACTAGCCGGTTTCTCCTAATTGGTCCTGTCCTCCAGGGTCAAGTTGAAGGCCTGCCAGGAGACTGGTGGTCTCACCAGAGTTTTCCACTGGAAGCATGAAGGACCCCATGGGGCCTCGTGCAGAATGACATGGGTGTTGGGGGGAGAACAGAGGGGACACCGCCTGTACCATCATGGGCAGGTCACTATATCTGGCTCACGCCGGCTTTCTTCCCATCTGGGAAATGGCAGAAGACCATGCTTTTTCACAGGAGGGATGAGGGTTTAGGGAGGTATTTGATGACTGTGTTGGGGCTGCATGAGTAACAGAGTTGACGGAGGGGCCTTGGAGTCACAGACTTGGGTTCAGGCCCCTGCTGCTGCCACATAAAAGTAGATCGCTTGGGTAAGCCATGGACCTCAGTGTCCTCCTCTGTGCACTGTGGATAATACCTAGCATGTAGGTCTGTGAGGGGTACAAAATAGAAGGCCATATTAGGAGCTTAGAGCAGAGCCTGGTACTCACTAGATTGTAGTTTTATGGAGATACTCTGGCATCACTGGTGTTGCAGACCTGGTCCTACCCTCTGGAAACTTTAAGATTAAGGGTACAGAGGGGTGCCTGGTGGCTCAGTCATTGAGGCATCCAACTCTTGGTTTCAGCTAAGGTCATGATCTCAGGGTGGTGGGATTGAGCCCTGAGGTGTGCTCTGCTCTCAGTGTAGAATCTGCTGGAGGTTCTATCTCCCTGTATTTGTGTGTGTGTGTGCTCTCTCTGTATCTCTCTCTCTGTCTATCTCCCTAAAATAAATGAAGCTGTAAAAATAAATAAATACATACATGCATAAGTTAATTAATTATGGGTACAGAAATCAGTGATGGAGCTGGGCTGATGGGACACTTGGCAGCAAAGACAGGTGCACCCTGCTTGAAGGCTCGGGGGTAGCTGCGGTGTCACCAGTGGTGATGGGGGTGTGAGGAAGTTGCCTCGTGCAGCATCCAGAGAGGAACTTAGATGGGGGGTTCCAGGGAGTAAATGCCCATGGGTAGGAAGCATCTTCAGATGAATGTCAGAGGGTGTCCTCATGGATGGGGAGGCACCCTTTCTCCCTGAAGCTGCCCACGAGTGGAGGTGTGCCTGCTGGGGACATAACTAAATCATTGGGGTTTAGCCTCCTAAGCTGTTAATTTATGAAGATGTGGCCAAGACCTTGTCTCACTGTTTTTTAAAGAGAAGTAAATTAAACTGTTGTTTGGGATGGTGTTGTCTTCCAAAGGCTCATTCAGAGTCAGTGGCAGAGCTGCTGTGGGCTTTCCAACTTGTCTTGAAAGCCTGGTCCAGGCAAGGGTGAGGAATATTCCCATCTCTTGGGGTCTCTTGCCCTCTCTGTTTATGGCAGAACGTGGTTTTGTGACTGGTAAATAAACAGGCATCCTGTGCAGATCCTTCAGCTCTTCGTGTGGCTGCAGTAGAGGAAATTCCCATTCACTGGGCACAGACTGTGGCTGGACGGGCGGTGTGGCGGGGCTCTCACTGAGCATTCTCCTTTCACGTAATCCCCGACCAGATATGAATTTTGTGGTGTTGCCACTTTCCTGCTGGCCAGGAGGGAAGTTGAGGCCCAGGAAAGTTACACTTTCTCGCTGTGGTAAGCGGCAGAGCCATGTCAGCCGGTCCAGGCCCTGGCTTTCAGGTCTGTTTGCTGTGAGCATTTCCTCTTGTGTTTCCAGCTTTTGGCCTGTTTGACCTATCAAACTACTGATGGTGTATTGATAATTCTAATACTCTCGACATTGTGAAAGATTAGCTCTTCACTTTGTGCTAGAAATGTTTCTTGCTGTATTTTTCTTTTAATTAAAAAAATAAAAGTCAAAGTCCCACGTTTCTGCCCATTTGAATCTCCCTGAGTCTCCCTGTTGTGAAGTGGTTGGGTTTGGGGATTTCTAGGGCAGGGGCCTAGTTGGTGGTGGCTTTGCATGGAGGAGCCCATGGCTCAGGACTTAGAGTGGGGACTGGAGCAGTGTGAACTGTGGCCTGAAAATGTGTTCATGTGTGCTGAGGTGGTGCCCAGATTCTTTTGGAGGATGAACTGAGGTTTTGATCAGTAGGTTAGAGAAACACTTGATGGAATAACACTGATAATTTTGTTTTTGTATTCAATCCTAATTTTGTGTTTTCGTTTTCGTGTAGTGCAGTGTGCTCTATGTTCTAAGAAAAAATTGGCAATCAATTCATATAGTATCATGATTTAATAATCCTTCCTCACTCACCGGGTCATATTTCAGGTTTTTATATGTAGTTTTTATATCTGTAGTTCTGTTTCTGAATTCTGCATTTTGATTCATTCCTTCATTTTTAAATTTCTTATTTTAAAGATTTTATTTATTTGAGAGAGAGAGAGAATGAGCTAGGAGCAGGGGCAGAGGGAGAAGGAAAGGGAGACTGACTCCTCACTGAGCATGGAGCCTGATGTGGGTCTCAGATCCCAGGTCTCTGAGATCAGGACCTGACCCAAAGGCAGATGCTTAACAGACTGAGCTACCCAGGTGCAGCCACATTCCTTCATATTTTTATTTTTACTCCAGTGCTGCACTGTTTGGCTGGTTGCTTCAGTTTCTGGGAGGGAGGGAGATGACCCCCTCCCCTGTTCTTCTAACAAGTTTGCTTTTGCTGCATTGACTGGAGAAGGGCCAGGCTTCCTGAAGATGAGTAGGATGATTCAGTGACACCCAAAAGGCAGTGGCTATCATTGTTCCCACTGTGCTTCAACAACTTCACCCACTGACTCTTTGATGATGGCAGCCACCAGCAAATCTTCTGCAGAGGACTGCTGCCTTGGGATGCTTTTCTTGTGGTGCTGGACTTCATTCCCCCTGGCAGCCAGTACAGCTAGGATTAGAACCTAGGAAAAGTCCCATTAGAACCCAAGAAAGTGGGGTGCCTGGGTGGCTTAATCGATTGTCTGCCTTTGGCTCAGTTCATGGTCTTAGGGTCCTGAGATCAAACCCTGCACTAGTGTCCGTGCTGGCTGTGGAACCTACTTAAAATCAAACAAACAGAAATCAGCCCAAGAAAGTACCATCCTTTGTGTTGTTCTATACTGTGGATCAGATTTTATTTTTCTTTTCTTTTTTTTCTTTCTTCTTTCTTTTTAAAGATTATTTATTTGTCAGTGAGAGAGCACAAGCAGGGGGAGCAACAGGCAGAGGGAGAGGCAGGCTTCTGGTTGGGTAAGGGGTCTGATGTCGGACTTGATCCCAGGACCCTGTGATCATGACCTGAGTCATGTTAGGCTGCTGCCTAACAGACTGAGCCAACCAGGCATCCCCCAGGATCAGACTTCAATAACCCTACCAGATTTCTTTAGCTTTGACATTTTAAAGGACAATGAAAGCTAGCTAAACCTACACCAGGATTCTGCATCTGCTGGGGCTGTGCTGTCCGGGCCTATGTGCCTCCTGTTCTTCTAACCCCATCAATTCCACCCATGTTTTAGCCAGAGAACTGTAAGCAGGTGTGGGTGTGTCACTGAAAGCTTTGACTCATCATTCATATCTTTATTGTAAGCTTATAAACTTTTTTTTTCTTTTTTTTTGGGGTTAGATTTTATTGATTTGTTTGTTTATGAGAATGAATGGGGAGCAGAGGCAGAGGAAGAAGCAGACTCCCTGCTGAGCAGGAAGTCTGACATAGGGCAAGATCCCAGGATTATTTATGACCTGAGCCCAATGCAGATGCTTAACCGACTGAGCCACCCAGGCGCCTCTTTATTTTTCCTTTATTGATTATCTGCCTTTCTGAGGCAGCGTTCTACCTGGGTTTTCATAACTCCACACTAAGGTATTCTTCCACTAGTGTGGCCTGTTTTGAGGTAATTCCTATACATTCTGGCTATGCTGCTAAATGATGCTATGATCTTGGACTCTTTTTTTTTTTTTTTTTAACCTCTCTGAGCCTTGGTTTCCTCTGTGCTAATGTGGATAATATACCCTCTCTTGCAGATGTGTGGAGGGCCATGGCTGACTTGGATGCAGTTGGAGTCATCTCACGGCACATGGAATACACAATTTATCTTGCTTCCTCTCTTGATAACGACATCTTGGTTTTCATGCTGTCTTAGAACAAGTAGAACTTGACTTACATGTAAGTTGTGAATTCACGTACTTTTGACAGAGGTGTTATTTTAGTTTATTTTAGTTTAGTTTAGTTTAAAGCAGGCTCCACACCCAGTGCAGAGCCCAGTGTGGAAATCAAACTCACCACCGTGAGATCAAGATCCGAGCTGAGATCAAGAGTTGGCCGCTCAACCAGCCTAGTCACCCAGGCATCCATTCTGTTTATCATTTTTCAAAAAATGTGACAAGTAACACTTTTTCTGCTTGGACCTGTCCTCACACCTGCTATGCTGGTCTGGGGGTCAGACGTGTAGCTGGTGTGGTGCTGGTGATGTTGAGCAAGACAGTTGTTAAGTCTTTTTACCCTAATTGCTGTTGTCCTATTATTTCCTTTTTTTTTTTTTAAGATTTTATTTTATATCGTGGTGATATATGCTAAAACTGTTGCTTCTGGTCCTGCCTTAAAACTTGAATATGTAGGGCATTTTTTAAGGATTCATCCCTGGAGATACAGTATTTGTTTTTCTCTGTCTGACTTATTTTGCTTAGCACAATACCCTCTAGGTACATCCATACTGTTGTAAATATCAGGATCTCATCCTTTTTGATGGCTGAGTAATATACCATTGTGTGTATGTACCACTTTGTCTTCTGTTGCTGGACACTTGGGCTGCTTCCATATCTCGGCTATGGAAAAAAAAATGCTGCAGTAGGCTTAGGGGTGCCTCTGTGCTTTCAGAATGTTGAGTCTGATGTGTCAACTGCCACAACAGTCGTGGCAACTCAGGAAGGGAGCCAGGTGCAGGAGGTAAGAGGAGGAGTGCAGCTTTAGGCAATCTGAGTTGAGGTGTCTGTTGGACGTGCAGGTGTAGGTTCTGGTTGGACAGTCAAAATGTAGGAATGGGTGCTTGGGGGAAGAGAGATGCAATCATGCTGTTGCCAAGGGATATATTCCTTGTAGAGAGAGTGACAGTTAAGGATTTAGGGTAATTCCTTCTTTTCTTGGGCAGATAAAGGGGAAGAATAAAGGAGTAGTGGATGGAAGGGGAGGGACGTGGCTTTGATGCCAGGAAGGCATTTTTGCACAGATGTCTAGAGAAGAGAGATTTCAAGGAATGAAATGTCAGCAATGTTCGATGATGTGAAAAGTTGCAAAGCAGCTTGATTAGGGGGTGGGGGTAGATCGAGGAGGTTGTCACTGAGTACTGAAAGAAAATGGGAGGTGAGTAGTGGAGTCCTAAGCCAGACATAGAGATAGAGTGCCTGGGCGTGATACCATGGAGGTCACATACAAGAATAGCCTTTTAGAAAGTTTGATGGTAAAGACACAGACGATCATAACTCCAGACATAGCTTGGACAAGGGTGGATTTTACAGGCTGTGTTTACCTATTTGCAGGTTGACTGAAGGGAGATGACAGATGGTGCATGCTGCTGGATGTTGTGGGTTGAGATGGGATCAGGTATACAGAAAAGCACACAGAGAGGAGTGTATGGATGCCCTGACTGCTTCTGTAGAACACAAGGCCAACATTAGGCATGGAGGGAATGGAACGTGGCTCAAGGAGATGTGCAGTCTCAGATACAGACCACATGGCTCAGAGTCTTACAGGGCTCTCCTTGCCTCCGCGTGGCCCTTCTCACAGGGTTTAAGTTTTGAAGAGTCCTTTTGTTTCTCTGGGTTTGGGGTGTGACTGGAGAGACATAGCAGAGAACAAGGGCTGAGGAAAGACCAAGAGGGCAGGAACTCACAGAGGGGAGTCTACTACCCTCTCTGCCTTTTCTGGTATGGGCTCTCTCCTGATCTGGATGGACGGATGACCTGCCATTACTTCTTTTAAAAATGCATTTGGCTTTACCCTGCCAGAAAGCAACACATGTTTATTGAAGAATAGTGGGAAACCCCAGAGAAACTGAAGGAAGAAAATAAGCACTCAGCTGAAGACAACCATTCAAAAGTTCTGGCACCTTTTCCTCCCAACTTTCACTGAAGTTGAACAGATAAATGTATATATATGAAGTGATTTCTGGGAAAGACCAAAAAAAAAAAAAAAAAGATACCAACAACAAGAAAACAAAAAAGAGAACAAAGCAGAAGAAAACGGTGTTCATTTTCTTCCTGAGGCTGCCCTTCCTCGATACTGCTACTTGGTTTTACTACCTGCTTTTCTCACTGGGCTTTCTTGACAAAACATGGTTCCACTACTTTTTACCTTCTTCAAAGTGTTTGACAGAGTCGTTTGCTTTCAACATGGAGTTTGAGCAAAATGGACTATTGTTTTAAAATATTCTATCATGTGTGCTGTAATATCTCATCCTGGACATGATACAAATGCTATGATAAAAAGAAGAGATGCTTTTAAAGTGATCACCAGAGTTGTGAAATTCATTGGCATGATCCTTCTTTTTTTTTTTTTTAAAGATTTTATTTATTTATTTGACAGACAGAGATCACAAGTAGGCAGAGAGGCAGGCAGAGAGAGGAGAAAGCAGGCTCCCTGCAGAGCAGAAAGCCCGATGCGGGGCTCGATCCCAGGACCCTGGGATCATGACCTGAGCTGAGGGCAGAGGCTTAACCCACTGAGCCACCCAAGCGCCCCGACATGATCCTTCTTTTGAGGGTCATAATTCGTTTAATTTTTTTCTGCTCCAGCTTAACCTTCGCAGTCTTCAGTTGTTATGTGCATTAGACACAGTATTAGCAGTAGTGGCAGTAAAAATACTCCTGTCACCCTTTACAGGTACCATTTTACTAGCATCTCCTTACCACTGTAGCAGCTTTAAACCCTGTTTCCACCCTGTTCATTCCTTTAAATGCCTTTTCCTTAAAACCTTTTCTTAGTTTTTGGTGTTCTATAGCTTTACCACAAAATGTTTAATTGAAGATTTCTCATCTTGCTTGGTATCTGTGCATTTCCTGTATTTCTGGATTTATCATTTCTGTAATATCCTCAGCTGTTTTCTTCTGAAATTTTGACTCTGTCCTTCTGCTGTACTTCCCAGGATTCTTATTTAAACCTCCCGTCTGTTGTTCGTGTCTCTCAAGCTGGCGTTCATCCTCTTCTCCTGCCTCCTTGTGTTGCATTCTGGGGAATGTCTTCACTTCTTGGTGCAGTGTTGTGAAGTCCTTCATTCAGGGCTCATCTACTGCCCCACCATTCTGGTGTGTTTTCTGTTGTGTTTTACGTCTCAGTGATTTTTGGTCCCTGTTTAACTTCCTTCAGTTCCATGTTCACACTTGGCCTGTTGCTTTTGATAGGCTCTTGATCCTTCTTCATTTTTAAACCTCTTTTGTGTTCTTAAACAATTAACATGTAATATTTTCTATTCTGTATCTGATCATTCCAGTGTCTAAAGTCTTCATTTTCCCTCAGTCTTCTGTCTCTCACAGTGGCCTCATTTCTTGCATGCTCTGTGAAGGGATTTTGAGACCAGATTTATTGGAACATAGATGTAATCTCTTTTAATTCTGTTTTTTGGTGTGTTTTTGTTTGTTTGTTTGTTTGTTTGTCTGTCTGTTTTTTCCTGGAGGGTTTGTCTTTCCTTTGCCAGGAGGCTGGGAGTGTTCTTGGTTGGGATCACTTTGGTTCCATTTGAGGGTCCTGGTTTATTAAGGAAATCTCAGGTTCAGTTCCCCCAACTTACCGTGTGGTGGGAACGGGGTCTGGAGGGCACAGGCCTGTAGAGATCCTGCAGTGAAAATGGCATTTGTTCTCTGGCACCCTGATTTGTTTCTCTTGAGCTTGTTGCTTACAGATCAGGTTTTGGCTCACTTGTTTCTGCCACCTCCCTCTTCCTGCTTCCTTTCCTACCATTTTCTAAGTCCTTTGCTAGTTTTTCGATGTCTTCTAAAGCCCAGAAATGTTTTGTGAATTCCATTTGCCATCACTAATTGCAAGTCTCATCCTGCAGCAGGAAGGCCAGAGCCAGACACTGTAATGCTCTGCCTCCCACAGAGGAGATTTTAATACCCTCTCCTCGTGTTCAGAAATTCTAGATTGGAGATGGAGTTATGGATACATTACCATCTACAGAGGATTAGTTGCCTATATAATAGAACAAGTATGCATTATTCTAATCTTCCTAAAACTTCCATTTTGCATAATAAATATGAATGAATAAGGAACCCGCATTACTTTAGTTTATGCAGATGTTCTCTTTCTGTCTCTGGCTTTAGATGGTAGATTGTCATTTGTATGGTTCATTCTGAAAATTGGGTAACTTCATTCTTATTTTCTACATGTTGGTGCCATATAAAGTGATGATTTATGGAGATTCAGAGGTAAATATTTATCAACATCTAAATAATTGGGGAAGGCTTCCTTTACAAAAGGTAGAATTATTAAGACCTGTTTAATCACAGAAGGGATATCCTGTAAAGCTAGCCCATAAATAAAAAGTGGATCAGAAGAAAGCAGAGAGAGGAGAGAATTTGGAAGGAGCATGTGGAGGGACACCTACTGCCTATCCCTGTAAGTCAGGGGCAATCCGGAAGGGAAACCTTGTTAAAGGAGGCAGTAGTGTTTAGATGTAATGAGCTACTGGAAACCTCACAGTGTTCTGGTGAAGCAAGTGGTGTGCAATCAAGTCCGCAGCCCAGTTGAAGTTGTGGCTTCAGGCAGCAAGCGAGCAGGCCTTTCTGTCTGCTTTTATCTCCAGTGGGAGCGACTTGTCCTCCTTGAAGTTAGCCTCCAGACATCTTTTCCTGTCGCTACACATCTGTGCATCACTGAGAATTTCTGCGGTTGCTGCTTCATGGAGATGTTTGTCAGTTTTGGGTTTTGTTTGTTTTGTTTTGTTTTTTACTGAGGTTCACTTGCTAACTTTTCTCTTCTCTTAAAAAAAAATATATTTAATCTAGGGGTGCCTGGGTGGCTCAGTGGGTTAAAGCCTCTGCCTTTGGCTCGGCTTGAAGGCATGATCCCAGGGTCCTGGGATTGAGCCCCACATCAGGCTCTCTGTTCAGCAGGGAGCCTGCTTCCCTTCCTCTCTCTCTGCCTGCCTCTCTGCCTATTTGTGATCTCTGTCTGCCAAATAAATAAATAAAATCTTTAAAAAATATATGTGTTTAATCTAGGGGCACCTGGGTGGCTAAGTGGGTGGGTTAAGCCTGTTTCTTCAGCTCAGGTTATGATCTCAGGGTCCTGGGATTGAGTCCTGCATCAGCAGGGAGCCCTCTTCCTCCTCCTCTCTCTCTCTGCCTCTCTGCCTACTTTTGATCTCTCTCTGTCAAATAAATAAGTAAGTAAATAAATCTTTTAAAAATATATATATAATCTCTTCCAGGAAGAGATTATGCTGAGTGAAAAAAGTCAAGCAGAGAGAGTCAATTATCATATGGTTTCACTTATTTGTGGAGCATTACAAATAGCATGGTGGACAAGGGGAGATGGAGAGAAGGGAGTTGAGGGAAACTGGAAGGGGAGGTGAACCATGACAGACTATGGACTCTGAAAAACAATCTGAGGGTTTTGAAGGGGTAGGGGGTGGGAGGTTGGGGGAACCAGGTGGTGGGTATTATAGAGGGCACGGATTGCATGGAGCACTGGGTGTGGTGCAAAAACAACGAATACTGTTACACTGAAAAAAAATATATATATATATTTCATCTCTTATTACCATGTATTTCAAATGGTAGTGAGGGATGATGGTGTGGGACCCCATGAAGTGAATTTACACTGCCATCTTGACCACAATATAAGTGTCGTACACAGCCATCCTGTGTCCCCTTTCGTTCTGAAATGGATTCTCTCTTCCCAGCTGTTATCCATAGAAGACAGGGGTCTTTGTTCTTGTAGGTGACTTGTCCAAGATCGCACAACTTTCGAGGTTTAACCTTTGGTCTGATTGTAGGACCCATTTTCTTTAACTCAGTGCCATGCAACCTACCATGTAGGACTCTCAATACTCTCCTGCTTTTGAAGCTGTACTCCACAGGCCGCGTCTACCAGTGCATATCTATTTTTGTCTAGTTCACTCATTCATTGCACACATTTACTGGATGCCAGCTATGTGTTTCAGGCACCTTTCTAGGTGCTGGAGATATGGCAGTGGGCAAGTCAAACACAACCCCCTGCCCTCATTGAGCATGTTCCATTTCCTACTACTGGAAGCATCCACCAGGAACAATGGACTTATGCCAGAAGTCCAGCAATGATATGAGTTCCAGAAATTTCTGAATGGTTCTTTGTGGAAGTGATGATTTGGCGGCAGCCCTCAAGGTAGCTACCTGCACAGGCAAAAAAAAAAAAAAAAAAAGGAGGGCTGGTGTAGAAATGCCTGATGAATGGGCTTCAAGGTCAAATAACTGAGCCAGGTCTTTAAGGTCTTATTTAGCTCGGAGATTTTTCAAGAACTTTCCATGATACATAAGCATATTATAGAAAAAACCCTATTCAAAGCACACTGTAAATTTGGAGGATGATTGTCTTTGCATTATTTTTGTGATTAAATGACAGTTGATGATACAGGCACTGTTGTAAGTCACTTATCCCTGTGCAAACACTTTGTGGTAAATTCTTTTATCATCCTTATTTTTCAGAGGTAGAGACTGATGCAAAGGGAGAAGTTTGGTGGTTCTCCACTGGCCACAGCTAAGCAAGCAAAAAGCAAAAAGCAGAGCCTGCATTGGAACCAGGCACTGTGGCTCCAGACCCCAACTCTTCACCCTTGGGCTTCTTGCAGCACGCCTGATTTCTTGTCACTAAGAACTTGGTGCAGGAGTTTAACGGTACCTTTAACTTCTAGTTTTTCTTTCTCAGAACTGAATCTGCATTGCAGTGCATCTCTGCATAAACATGTGTTTAATTTTGTCACCTTTAATTTTGTTTTTAGGTAAGATCTGAAGGAGTCAATCTGTTTCTTCTGTGGCTTCAAGCACTTCAGACAAACTTTGCAGAAGAGCAGGTGCTGATTTTTGCTTGCCTCGTGCCTGGTTTCCCAGCGATCATGTCATCCTTAGGGACCTGCATGCTGGAGACACTCATCAGTCCTAGCCCTGGTGTGGCGGATGGTGAGGAACATTTTAGCCAGCCTTACAGGTTGAAATGACTCTGGAAGTTCTCTTGAGGGATTCCTCAGCTTGTCATGATCCTGAATAGAACCCTTTATTTCGTAGATGGGTTTGGAGGAGGAATTATCCCCTGCTCTTGTTCACAGTAATGTCTTACAGACATTAGAATAGAAAGAATCAGAGCCTTTTTTATATGCAATGAGGATGGGAGACATTTACTGAAGTGGTGGAAACAGGAATGGAAGGGAGGACTCAGATGTTGGAAACAACAGGAAGTGGAGTGTTTTCTTGGCTGTGAATGAAATTTAAATCTGCCATCCAAAACTACTGTTTATTGTCCTCAGCATGATTGTTTCACGAGTGGACATTCATCTGCTCACCCAGCCCTGTATTTTCATGCCGCATTCATGGAAAGACAGTAGCTGCTTCCTGGGAAAGTTATGGCAACCATCTGTGTCCCATGAGTTTTTAAGGAACTTGCCAGTTAGGGCCAATGATTGATTAATGCACATCACTTTATTGCCCAAAGACAGGTATTTGATCCTTAGGCTGACCGAAGCAGAATTTGGCAGAGAGAAGAATAGTTTAGAGGGAGAGGTGGCTTCATGTGAGTTTGTACCGTATTTCCAACCCCTTGATGCTCACTGGCCTGGAGTGTAGCGTGAGCAGGTTCCAAAGGAGGGGCAGATGTATTTTAATGAAGGCCATTTTTTGAAAACCCTTTGAACGTTGGTGAAAGAACTCCTTTTTTTCCCCACTCTGGAGCAAAGATATATCCACAAGAATCACTCCACTCTTGCCGGCCATATCAGGGGAAAGGATCGCTGAGGACCAAACATGCTTTTTCCTTCAAGTCCTATTGAACTGTATGGTTATTCAGGTAAAAGCAAAATCTTGGATAATTCAGGAATGGTCTTTCTCTTGATAGGAAAGAGGAAACATTGCTTATTTTCTCCCAGCTCATCCATATTTTGTATGTTTGCTTGTTTTTTGTTTGTTTGTTTTTTGAGTTGACTCTATGATATTTCACTAGAACTTGAATATGTGCTAAAGACCTGGCATACATAATATTTTGGGTGAGAGTGTATGTCAAGCAAACATTTCAGTTCTCCCATCTGCTTTTATATTACCATATTCACACAGAACACTTCACTTCTAACACTGTGGCTGAGGCTGTGGATTTTTCCCTCACCAGGCAACTCTGCAACACCAGCTGGGTGTCCTGTAGTTTTACTCAGCTTTGACACTGTCTGCCTTGATATGGCATCTGATCCCACAGGTTAAGGGCTCAGTCCTGTGAGACTGTTCCATCACATTCAGGTGCCAGTCATAAGTAGGAGGAGCCCAGGTTACCCACAACTTCTCTACAACTTGGCTACAAATCAGAGGTTCCTTCAACTCCTCCTCCGGTTCAACTGAGTGGCTCACAGAACTCTGGGAAACATTTGTTTTCATTTGCAATTTATGAAAGATATGATAAAGGATACAGATGAACAGTCAGATGCAGAGACACAAAGGGCACAGTCTGGGAGGGTCCCAAGCACAGGAATGTCTATTCCTGTGGAGCTGGGTTTTATCCCCCTCCTGGTACCTGGATATGTTGACTTACCTGGAAGTTTCCTGAAACCCCTGCTATGAGGATTTTTTTAAAAAGATTTTATTTATTTATCAAAGAGAGAGAGGGGGAGAGAGCGAGCACAGGCAGAGAGAATGGCAGGCAGAGGCAGAGGGAGAAGCAGGCTCCCTGCTGAGCAAGGAGCCCGATGTGGGACTCGATCCCAGGACGCTGGGATCATGACCTGAGCTGAAGGCAGCTGCTTAACCAACTGAGCCACCCAGGCGTCCCTGCTATGAGGATTTTTATGGAGGCTTCCTTACATAGATGTGCTCTGCTTTTAGCCCCCTCCCCTCTCTGGGGGAATGTAGGGGTTGGGGTGGGGGTGCCGAAGATTCTAAATTCTAATCATGGTGTGGTCTTCCTGGTGATGTGTCCCCACTGAGGAGCCATCTCGGAGCCCACCCAGAGTTGTGTTATCAGAACAAAATATTAAACTCAAAATGGATGGAAGACCTCAATGTAAGATAGGAATTCTTGCCAGTTTTCTTAAGGTGATTCTCTCTGCTATCCCTCAAGATTCTGTCCTTGCCTCCCTTCCTGACTGCACTGTCCTATTGGGCAATCTTGCCTATTGGGCAGGTGGAATGGACCAGTAGGGTCAAAATGCACAGCTTCTAGAAGGCAAAGGGATACTCCAGTCTGCTCTCAGGACTTTGGAGTCTTTGTGTTTTTGGTGCTGGTGAAAGGAAATGAGAGAGGAGAGCAGACAAGAAAGAATGCTAAGTCATTAGAGAGAACTGGTAGGATAAAATACAGGCATGATGAGTAGAATGAGTTTAAAAACATGATACCATTGGGTGATTTTTTTAATACTCAGTAAGAATATTTTTAACAAAGTGAACCATTTAGTTTTGAAATATTCATTCTTAGCATAATTTGAGTTTTAAGATAGGAGTACATTACATGATTGTCAACATTATTTGTCACCATGACTTTTTTTTTAATTTCGGATAGGAATTTTAATAAGATAGCATTTTATTTCAGTAGACATTTAAGTTAAAATTTAAATGTATATATGTTCTTTCCCACATATTATCCAAAGGCTACAAATTAGAGTGGAAGAATAAGGATACTCAAGATACTTGTTTTAAAGTTCTTTTTACACTGTTTTGAAAATATTGTCTTCCTCATTTATTTCCATCATTTACCATGTTAGCAAAATCTACAAACTTGTACTTGGTAAGTACTGATTGGGCTGGGTATAGAGGACGTCCACAGGGAAGCTGCCATTCTCTTTCAAAGTGACCTTTGTTTATTTTTAAGCAAAATAGTCACTTTATTCTTATATTTAATGGTAACTTTATTGTAAGAGGTTTAAAGTTTCCTAATAAATGATTTTACCTATTTGTACAAACTATTTATTTGTACCTCAGGAAGACTGTGGCTCCTAAAATAATTCAACATGTGTCATGATTCTTCTTGGTATAATTATATTTAAAATTAAGTTTTAAAATATTAATTTTTAATTGAAACTGTTTATTGAAGGCAGTGTTTATTTTCTCATGCAAAGATGTTGAAATAAACATTCTCGTTGAAGTCTTCTCTTAACGGTGTTGAGGTACGGTGACCCCAGGCCCCAGACCTTGCCCAGTGGTGAGGCAGACCATCCCAGGCCATGCAACTGCCCAGAGTAGCCCTTCCTTATATCCTGGATCTTTCATCCACTACGCTCGTGCTACTTACAGCTTCTTATGGAGGGGCCAATATTTGGGCAACTGTGCAACCTAAGGGCAGTAAGCTCCAGAAAGGAAGGAAACATGAGGGAATTTCTAGTTTCACTGCTCAGGGTTTTTTGGGTTTTTGTTTGTTTGTTTGTTTTCCCCTATGAAAAATGAAGGCTCACAGGACATAAGTATCCCTTTGATTGGTGCTGGGTGGGGAAGCAAATTTTCTTCTCCCTATTATTGGAAAGCAGGCAAAATTAGTTAAAGTGAATAATCAGAAACAATTTGGGAGGGAAAGAGATCACAACAGGCATTAATCCATGTGGTGAATGTGGACTACTAATTCAGTTGTCTTTGGGTGTTTACTTACATACACACAAATGTGCATGCTTGGATCAGGGGAAAGCAGCAAAAACTTGATGCCTTTTGAAATATGTAGAAGTACTAACCTTTAGAGGTACCGGGCTGTGTATTTGTTAGCTATCTGTATATGGGTATTTTTTTTCAGAACTTGATTCTGATTTGATAGTCTATATTCACTGTGGAAAACATAGTATACTTTAATATATTGAATTAAAGTTCTTTATTGAGAACTTGTCTGCCTCATGCAAGTGCCTCCAGGTATATAAAAGGTGGGAGGTCGGGGTACCAGGTGGTGGGTAATATAGAGGGCATGGATTGCATGGAGCACTGGGTGTGGTACAAAAACAATGAATACTGTTATGCTGAAAATAAAAAAAAAAGAAAGTAAGAGAGCTGGACATACAGCAAGTAGTAGCTCAAGTCCAATACCATGTAACTTTTTGTATTGATTATGAAATTTAAAGGAGAAAGGGACTTTTTTTTATTATTCTATTTCTTTTCAGTGTTCCAGAATTCATTGTTTATGCACCACACCCAGTGCTTCATGCAATATGTGCCCTCCATAATACCCATCACCAGGCTCACCCAACCCCCTACCTGCCTCCCTTCTAAAGCCCTCAGTTTGCTTCTCAGAGTCCACAGTCTCTCATGGTTTGTCTCCCCCACCAATTTCCCTCAACTCACTTCTCCCCTCCATCTGTGTTATTCCTTATGCTCCAGAAGTAAGAAACCATATGATAATTGACTCTGCTTGACTTATTTCACTCAGCATAATCTCTTCCAGACCAGTTCATGTTGATACAAAAGTTGGGTATTCATTCTTTCTGATGGAGGCATAATAATCCATATTGTATATGGACCACATCTTTATCCATTCATCCATTGAAGGGTATCTTGGTTATTTCCACACTTTAGTGACTTTGGCCATTGCTGCTATGAACATTGGTGTACAGATGGCCCTTCTTTTCACTACATCTGTATCTTCTTGGTATATACCGAGTGCAGTTGCAGGGTCATAGGGCAGCTCCATTTTAATTTTTTTGAGGAATTTCCACACTGTTTCCCAATGTGGCTGCACCAAGAAAGGGACTTGTTATTAATTCTGTGGAGCTGGTCAAGTCAAAATTCAAAGATGAATTTTTTCAGACATAAAGTAGTTTATACTGATTCTATTCTTCAGATTCATCTACAAGGAAAAGGCTATAAAACTAAAGTCTCGTGGATTTGATTAGGGTAGTATTGGATGTTAAAGTACCTGAAATGATGAAGAATGTCTGTACATTCTTCTAGATTTGTTTCAGTCCTAAAATATTAAATTAGTTATAATGTATGTGAAAATATCCTTACTATTAGAATTGCTTATCCTTTCTCAAATTTTCTAGTGGCTTAGTACTTAGTACTTCCACCACTGTATGCCATAGCTATAATAAGCAAGCAGTAACAGGAGTCACCATCCCACCTTTGTCAGGTCACAAGGCAGAATCAGAAACAAGTCTACCAAAAAATGTCATCCCTAATAATTTCTGGTACTTTAATTTTAAAGTTTTAGTTGATATTCATCCAATCAAATATAGAGCTGAGGTATATGTTTGTGAGAAATTGAACTGTTTAGGGTGGTGGCTTACACTCACTCCCCTAATCATGTATTCTGTTTCCTTCCAGACATCCCCCATTTGAGACCAGCGCCAGTGTATGTACATTACTACAACTCAAGACAATGAAAACATTTATAGTATAAAAATTCCATACATGGCAATTCACATTGTTTTTATTAAATGGATTATAAATTTCTTTTTGGAAAAAAGTATCTAGCTATAATCCAAAACACTCAAAATCGAGTTGCTGTACTGCCCCAAATCATACAGGTATGTCATTCCTCTTTTTCTTATATTTTACATAGGTAAAAATACACTAACACATACCAAAGTAATTGACTCATAGGGGTTTTGGTTCCTAAAGGATGCTGGTTCTAGGGATTATGTTTATGGGTGGGCTCTCTCTCTGTTGCTGAGGTGTCAGAAGTGCTTCTGAGATAGCACTTGCCATGCCCTGCTGACATTGCCATGACAAGGTGATCTTGGGGGCCAGGGAGATGTTCTGAAAACATGATGTTGTGTGCAGTCTCCTGGACCCTCTCATTTTCCTTCCTTTGCTCAAGAGCCAGTGACATCAGAGCATAAGACCAGGGGCCTGTGTTGCCTTCACCCATCCCCAGCACCAGGCAGGCCCTCAATAATTATGTAGGTGGGCTGTGGGAAGGACCTATTTGACTGCCAAGTGCCTCTTGGCATCTCAGAGGGAGCAGTGGAAGAGATCTCAGGATTTTGAGGTGCCATGATGGAATGCCTGGAAGAAAAGGCAGACTCTCTTTAGAAGGCTTTCAGTGAAGACCTCTTTCTGTGTGGGGCCCATGGTATACCTTCCCTCTCTTGTGGTCCTTGGTCATAGAGAAATGGGCTTTCCCAGCAGGTTGAGTTTCTTAGAGACTTTGTGCTGTGTAAGGAAGGACAACTTGGGGAGGTTTGAGAGGGGCTGCTTCATGGCAGGGGCCTGCTTTTATGCACAAAGCATGGTCCCCTTAGAGTAGCTTCGCTGATGCCCCAGAGTTGCCAAAAGTGTGACTAGGCCTGAGCTGCAAGAGTTCACACACCTGAGTGGCAGGTAGCATCTTGGTGGAGGAGCACCAAACTGAGGTCCAGAGCACGTGTCCTCATTGATTAAGAACTGACTACAGAGCTAGACAAACTTATTGTCAAGAAGTCTGAGGGGGATACAGTTACAGTAAAGAGCAGCAAAATACTTACTGAAGATTTTGAAAGGGAGCTTTGGGGTGCGTGGATGGCTCAGTTGGTTAAATGTCTGCCAGAGATCAAACCCTGTGGTGGGGGGTGGGGAGTCCCTGCTAAGTGAGGAGTCTGCTTCTCCCTCTCCCTTTCCCTCTGCCACTCTCCCTGTCTGTGCTCACTTTCTCTCTGTCTCTCTGTGTCAAATAAATTTTATAAATCTTTTAAAACATAAAAATACAAGAAAGATTTGAAACTTAAATTCACTAGTTGTACCATGTAATAGGAACCCTGTAAACAGTAATGATCACTGCTGAGAACAAAATTGATTTTTTTAAAGATTTTATTTATTTGGCAGAGAGAGATCCCAAGTAGGCAGAAAGGCAAGCAGAGAGAGAGGAGGAAGCAGGCTCCCCACCGAGCAGTGAGCCCAATGCAGGACTCGATCCCAGGACCCTGAGATCATGACCTGAGCTGAAGGCAGTGGCTTAACCCACTGAGCCACCCAGGTGCCCCACAAAATTGATTTTCCAAAAGAATATCCCAGAACACTGAGGAAAATTTCAAAGAGATGGAAATGAGAAACGAATAAGTAAGATCTGAGGTCAGGTCCAAATCTACCTTGCAAGTACCCTGAGGACAAAAGGAGAAAATAATAGAAGTTATAACTGAACTAATGCAGCATTTACTTGAGCTGAAAAACAGTCATGCCTTCAGTTCATAAAGCCTTCAAGTCCCAGGGAGAATTAGCTGAACAGACTCAAACCAAAACAGACGTAAACCTATTTGACTTTCAGGGACTAAGAAAAAAATTGTCAGAGTTCCAAACAGAAACCACCAGTTCCTTCTAGAAAATGAGACAGAGTATCATTGAATATTGACTTTAAGCTCTATCCCTCAGAGCTGAAAGAACTCTCTTTCTTAGAACTCTTGCTTCCTATCACATATGTAAGCAGATGTCAGATTGATTAACCTTGTAAATTGGTTTAAGTTCTAACTCTACAAACAAAATGATAAAGAATTTGGAGACAATCTAGGGGCATGTAAAAATTTGGGAAGTGGTAGACTACCTTAGGTAGAGATAAGACCCACAGACCATAGAAGAAATGACATGCCACTTTATTTTAAAAATTTGAAAAAGATTTGTATATCAAAAAAGAGTAAAGCTGCATGTGGGCAACAGGCTGTGAAAAGCATCTGTAACATCAGCTGTTCAAGGAGTTCATGTCTCTGACGTGCCTACAAATTGAGAAGAAGACAAACAGTCCGATTGAAAAACAGACCAAATGAGAGGAAGGAGAAGTTCATGGAAAAGGAAACAGAAATGACCCTGGATTTCATAGTGAGCCAGGGAACACCATTAGTTCTGGACCATGTTGAGACACCTTTATTCACTCACCCTGTAGCCAAAAACTAAAAATCATCAGGTAGACAAAAATTTGCATGAAATCATATATAAGAAACTCAGCCCCACTCTTTGATAAATTTTACAGTCTATTTTGTGTGATTGTTAAGTCAATTCAAAACAATCTGTTTAGAGACTCTGACTGTTCCCTACTTGGTTACAAAATTTCAGGGAACCATCACTGTATTTATTGAGAATAATCTCCTCATTCTTGAAAAATACATTTGAGTGATGAAAAATAGCAAGAATAATGGAATAGCCACAAATTCAAGGTTCTAGTTTTCCCCCCGCCCTTAGTGGGAAAGGAAACTTTTCACACATGTGAGTCATCTACTTTTATTATCTGGATTTCTTAGTTTCCGTAAAGTCTGACCTCCTGAATCAGTTTGGATGGTTGTCTCATCCTAACTCAAACTGTCTTAAAGATTAAAAAAAAAAAAAAAAAACCTTCAATCTCATGAAGAAGCAGCTCATGGCAGTGCTTGCAGAGAATGTGTTTTATTCACACTGTCTCCATGATTTTCTCCATTTTTCCCTACTGTGCCCTTTCCCTCTGGCCAGTTTGTCTTCCACCCCCTGCTGACTGTGTGATGGCTGCCCGCAGTGGGGGCACTGCTTTTCTTGTTCCCATTCAGAGACAACCCAGATATTTCTGTAAAGCCCTTCCCGTTTGTGTGTGTGGGACAACCTAGGTTACTGTCTCTCATAGAACAGTAACAAGGCACTGACTGTCGTGCAGCTGGCTGTGTGAATGGCCCAGGAGGAACATGACTGGCTTCCATGACAGACCCCTTCCCTGTAGTGTGGATGGGGCCAGCTTCCTGTGAGTCACCTGGACTGCAGTGGAGGAGGCACACAGTGCACTGGGGTTCAGGGAGGGGGAGGGAGGAAGGATGCTGGCAGTCAACTCTCCAGATCCAGTACTACTGAAAGACCCCCCCCCAGTCGTTAACTAATTGACTGCTCTTTTGTTGTGTAAAAGTACCCCTCCTCCCCTTGCAATGAAAAGACCCTTCCCCCAGGGTTGAATTCAATGTAACTGCTCTTTTGCCTTTCTGTAACCCGCTTGGCTTTTAGGGCATGACACTTGACTCCTGTTTGAACAAGATACCCTCTCCTAATAGCCGGGGCATGGTCACATAGACAAGGGCAAGGGGGCTGCATGGTCACATAGACAGAATGTCTTTCTGCTGAGTATTAAGGTCAAACTTCCCCTCTTTGTTTCCCCTTCCCGCCTTTCTCTTCCGCGCGAGGGGGGTCTTCCAGGGCCAATCCACTAACACCAAGTATGCCTTTTTCAAAAGTTCTGTCAACCAATCAGTTGTGCCCCACCCAAAACTTGTTTGTACCTGTCTATAAAAACCCGGCACCACCCCAGCCGGGTGTGCTCAGCTAGCAGGAGCTGCTGACCACCCGCAGGCGCGCGCTGACCACCCGCAGGCGCCTGCGTAACAATACCACAAGAACCTCTTGCTGGTTGCATCCAGTGGCAGTGTTGGATTCTTGGGTAAGGGGATCCGCGGGTCTTTCACTACCACACCTTGAAGATGGTCCTACCTAGAAATGGTCCCTGCCATTGTTCAGACTCAATATGTCTCAGTGAGTTCTTCTAGTAGTTTTTAGTGCCACTGTAGCAAATGACAAATTCTCAGTGGCTTGAAACAACACAAATTGATTATCTTGCAGTTCTGGAGGTCAGAAGTTCAAAAATCAGTCTCAGTGTGGTAAAATCGGGGTGTTAGCAGCCTGTGTTCCTTCTGGAGGCTCTAGAGGAGAATCCACTTTCTTGCCTTGTCCTGCTTCTAAAGCTGCCTGCATTCCCTGACTTGTGGCCCTTCATTGCACCACCTTTTATCCCTCTGTTTCCAACTTCACATTGCCTTCTGATTCTGATCCTCCTGTCTCCTTATGGATCCTCATGATTACATTGGGACCACCGAGGTAATCCAGGATAATCTCTCCCCCCTCACACCTTAATTTAATCATGCTTGCTAAATCCCATTTGCCAGGTAAGGTAAAGTACTCAGAGCTTCTTGGGCTCAGGATAGGGTCATCTTTGGGGCAGTCGCTATTCAGCTGGTCAGTTGCCTCCTGTGCTCCCTTTTATGCCTCACACCTCATCTCACATGTGTCTGCTGTGTTCTCCTCTTCATCTGCATTGCAAATGAGAAATGCAGCAATTTAAACCATTGAATATTAGATTTTGGAGATAGTTGCAGGAATAAAAGCACATATAATTTTATTTGTGTCCTAAAAGTTTTTGTTTGGAATTTTAAATTTTATCTAATTGTCCCTAGGTAAATTAAATATGATTCAATCAGTTGATCTGAAAAATCTTTTCAAAGAGTATACCGCTGTTGTAAAGGCCCTTCAAAACAGTATTTTGAGGGACGCCTGGGTGGCTCAGTTGGTTAAGCAGCTGCCTTCGGCTCAGGTCATGATCCCAGCGTCCTGGGATCGAGTCCCACATCGGGCTCCTTGCTCCGCAGGGAGCCTGCTTCTCCCTCTGACTCTGCCTTCCACTCTGTCTGCCTGTGCTCGCTCTCGCTCGCTCTCTCTCTGACAAATAAATAAAATAAAAACTTTAAAAAAAAAAAAACAGCATTTTGAGTGCTGTTTCCAAATGAAGTTTACACTTTCACCCTTATCACTGTATTAAAGGTCATGTTGGAGGGTTTTGTGTGTGTGTGCTTTTCTCCAAAGTGAACTTGCTTCTCTATCTAAAACTAATACCTCTAACAGTATTTTTCACCAGGGAGGAGAGGAATTAGTGTATCTTCTAGACTAAGTTTTCTTTCCACATGAAGAATCTGTTAGGACTAATATTCATGGGAGAAGGAAAAGACAGTAGCTCTTACACCCCATATACTATGTTGACAACAACAGTATAAGCCTGACCAAAGCTGTACATCTTGGTGCATCATTTCAGCTGAAACGTGTTCAGTGAAGTATGATTTATTCCTTAGTAATTCATTTTTGTGTGAGATAAAAGTACATCAACAGAAATTAGGGAAAGCAGAGTGGTAATTTTAAAATTTCATCATTGACTGTTTTTTTTTACCAGTTCTATAAGCACATTAATTGATATTAAAACCCATAAAAGCTCATTTGGGAATGAAAAAGAAAGTTTGAGGTGGTATTGATTTTTTAATGATATTTGTATTTATTTGTATGATTACGCTTAGTTACACTTTGATTGAGTCCGAATGTGCCCTTCAACAATAATCCATGGGCTCTGGGTTTCCTGAAGTTGTATGTCATGGGGTGAACAGTTAGAAAAAGTGAATCCCACCAATTGACAACCCTATGGGGGGTTATATATTACACAAACACATTTGTTTGTTGACTGCCACTCCAGTACTTTCTGTGTCCTCAAGCTCCACCCACGTGGTGCAGGCTGCCCCCATCTGTGCTGGAGAATCATGACGGGGCATTCAGTGGCCTTAGGCATCCCCAGAGAGCTGCAGTTGCATCCTCTCATTTCCCACCTAGTTTGTGGGCATCCCCCTTTAGCTTGACCCTGACAGTGGACAGGTCTCAGTATGAGCTGTCTGTGGGAAGAAACAAGATGTTGGGGGGGCAGCGGTAGTTGTTGATGGGAAGTTTTAAGTGTCAGGTTGTATCTTGCAATTTCCTGAACCCTGGCAGTGCAGGCCTGGGCCAACCTGGTATGTCTGTTTCACCAACCAAATCTTCCTCATGTGCCCAAGAAGTGAAACCATATTTGCATTTGCCACCAGAATCAACTAGTACTAAATAATAGTTGAGAATTCCAGCTTGATTATAGTGAGTGGAAAATGGACCTCTCTCTGGTTAATTCTTACATATGATTTTACTGTTCATCTTCATAAAAGGGATAAGAAATGAGGAAACGTGGATTATCAGTTTGTTTTCACTCTCATCACTCACTGCAGTTATAATTTTCAAAATACCAAGATGTTTTTCAAAAGTAGTTGTTTTTTTGTTTTTTGTTTTTTTTGTTTTGTTTTGTTTTGTTTTTGTGGAGGGAGTAGGGACTAAGACTAAGGAAAGCATTGTTCTATCAAGAGAAGTCGTTTTCAATTTATGGTATGATGGGAAATCCATCTCGTATGTCCTATTTGAATAACAGAGCTCACTCTTAATTTTTTTAAACTTCCTTTGATTTTTTAATTGAATTATAGCTGACCCACAATGTTGCATTCGTTTCAGATATAAAACAACAAGATTTGACAAGTCTGTATGTTATGCTGTGCTCGCCGTACTGTACCACCAACCATATTCCCTATGCTGTGCCTTTCGTCCTGCAACTTATTAATTTTGTAACTGGAAGCCTGTTATCTCCCACCGTATTTCACGCATTTTGCCTGTCCACCCGCTGCCTCCTCTTTGGAAACGATCAATTTGTTCTCTGTAGTTATGGGTCTCTTTCTGTTTTTCTGTGTGTTCAGAGAACTTTTTAAGATAACTTGGTGCCTTTAAACATATTCCTTGATTTCCATTAGTTTGGATATGTATTTGCCATGTTACCCAATTAGTTATGTAATGACTTCAAAATTTGGGGGCTTAAAACAACCCTTTTGTCATATTACATATGTTTTGGGGGTCAGAAATTAGGGCAGGATCTCATGGGGCAATTTTTATGCTTAATACGGCATTAACTGAGGTCAGTGGGTGGTGGCCTTCAGCAGGCGGCTGCTTGGTCTAGAGGATTCAGGATGACTTTATGCACATGCCTGTCACTTTGATGGGTACAGTTGGGAGATGAGGCTCAGATGGCCCTCCACTTGCGTGCAGTCTTTGTAACAAGGTTGTTGGACTTATTTCCTGTCCACTCAGAGCTCCAATAGCAAATGTTCCAAGAGAGGGGTTCCTTTTGGACTTGGGCCTGAAACTGACACGTTTATTTCACTGTTTAACACAGTCACATAGTCCATGTGAATCAAAGGGAATGGGGAGTCATAGGATTTGTGATCATTTTTTAACGTGCTACATATGTTCATATGTGCATTTTTTCCCATTTCTCTGACCTGTGGGAAAATGGAAGTTATTGCTCAAAGAGTCACAGGTTATCAAGCTGTATGAGAGACTTCAGACTTAATCCAACCTCCATACTTTATAGATTATAGAATATATACGTAGGTGCACATGTACATCTCCATATCAGTTATTATATATACACTTGTATATCACTAAAAATGGTATCTGTGGATTAGCCAATTCTTCTATCTTCATAGGAATGAAAAGGACTCGTCATTCCCCGGCAAATCTGAAGAAAGAAGCCAGAGCAAGAGTAAGGGAGAAAGAGAGTGAGAGGAGCATCTGATGGGATAGGATTTCTTACAAAAGGACTCCTGAAGTGACCAGAGAAAACAGACCAACAGAAAAGGGCAGACTTTGACCAAGCGGTGCTCAACGACGTGAATATCCACATGGAACAGAAGAGGTTTTAACGCTATTCCCTACTGATGTAGCCTACATACTAAAGAGGACATCAGAAGTTTTCTGGAAGATACCATAGAAAACCATTTTGAGGACCTGGGGGCGGTGGCAGAGATGAGTGGAACAGAACACCAAAAACAGGAAGCCCAAGAAAGCTTGGGTGCCGCTTCCAGATGGCGACGAGAGAAGAATTAGGCATGAACCAGTCAGCTGGAAAAGACTGGGAGCAGGGGAAAACAGTCAAAAAGGACGTCTGCCAAGAGCAACTCGACAGTCTCACTTTTTTTTTTTAATTTTTTTTTTTAAGATTTTATTTATTTAAGAGAGAGACAGTGAGAGAGAGCATGAGCGAGGAGAAGGTCAGAGGGAGAAGCAGACTCCCCGTGGAGCTGGGAGCCTGATGCGGGACTCGATCCCGGGATTCCGGGATCATGACCTGAGCCGAAGGCAGTCGTCCAACCAACTGAGCCACCCAGGCGTCCCGACATTCTCACTTTTATTGGATAGAAAACAATAGCCAATAGAAGGATTGAGGAAGGTCAAATGTTAATCCCATCTTGCTGACAAGCAAGAAGGAGGATAAAGTTTATAGTTAAACAAGCACATTGAAAGAACTCTTCTAACTAGCAACAGGCACTTCTGGGAAGAGAAAGGCTCTATGGCGGATAAGGGAGGCAGGCGCTTTTCATTCCACCCTGAGCTAACCTGTCGTTCCCCGGTGCTCCGCTTTCCTGAAGCAGGCGGCATTCCACCCTGGGCCGGCCGGGCTTCCAGCCAGCGAAGCTTCTGTGAGGGGGCTGCATTCCGCCATGAGCAAGCGAGGTATCCCCCGCTGCCCAGCTTCTGTGAAGGGGCGGTGTTCTGCCCTGAGCAAGCTGGGCATCCCCAACTATAAGTGCTACCATTTTACTTAAAACTGTGAAATTGGGTCAGATTTAAATTTCAATTTATGTTAAAACATTCTGTAAACTGTGTTAAACTTTGACATTTGTTCCCTCTGTTCAGTGAATAACACTATATCATATTCTGAAAAATACGCTAATTTTCATTTTGAAAAATATCCCTTTTTCCTCTTATGGTAATTATTAATATGAATTAATAGTAGAATTTGATATGGTTCCATATGCCCATAAATACTTTATTGTATATTATCAAATTTAATAATGAATATAATGTACTTCTTTGGACAATTTTTAAAGACCAGTCTACTCTTAAAACAAAAAAATGGAGACGCACTTCTTTAGTTCACACAAATTTCATTTTATTATATATAACCTCAGATAAATTTCAACAAATCATAATTTATTAAAATTATGTCTACCTAAAAATCTCATAGAAGAGTAAAACCATCAAAAATAATAATAAACACACACAACACACACACATCACCCATGTATTGGCAAATTACAATTGCTGTAACAATACATTAGGCATTCCACTGTTAAGGGATATCAAAATTTCCATCAGTGACAAAAAGATTTGTATCCAAATGGACTGATTTTCCAGAATCCAAGAAAAAGTCTCCTAGGGTTTATTTAAAGATAAATATTTGAACAAATACTTCTTAAATTTAGGAAATTCAGAACATACGATTAAAGAATATTTGCAGTGCAGACTATATTCAATCCTTCCTTCAAAATGTGCCTTTGAGTACATAATTCTGTTTTCTCTATCTAAATTGAGCTGTCCTCCAAGGAAGTTTTCTAAAATGTGTGTCTCTGTGTGATAAATGTTCTAAGACCTAACATGCTTCATTGTATTTTTACTGTACTCTCAAATTTAATCAATAATTTGGCTTGATGTATAATATCTAGTTTCAACTATCTTTTCCATCTATACAAACCCCCAGCTGTCTCCTTTATATGCTATTACTATTGAGAATTCTGCTGTCAGTATTATTCTTGTACATTTTAGGTGATCTGTTCTTCTCTTGGGCATCATTTATGCTCTTCTATGTTTTTGATATTCTTAAAACTCACCATAATGTATATGAGTGGTTTTGTGTGTGTGTGGATTTTGTTTTGTTTTGTTTCTGATTTCTCATGTTTGGCATCATTTTAAGTCTGGTAATTTTTATCTTTCTTTAATTCTCCAAAATTTATCTCAGTACTTATTTAAATATTTTCTTTATTTTTTTTTCTTTTCTGCTGCATTTGGGCAGAAGTCATTAATTTGTTTGTTTGTTTGTTTGTTTGTTTTTCCCAACTCATTTATTCATTTTACAGCTATATTCATCTTAGTCTCCATTTATTGTATTCTTTATTTCAACAATTTTCACTTAATTTATATTCACAGTATAGTATCTTTTCTTTGTATATGTATATCATTATTTTATCATATACTTTTAAGCTATTTTTAAAAATATTTTACTTATTTATTTGACAGTGAGAGATCACAAGTAGGCAGAGAGGCGAGCAGAGAGAGAGGAAGGGAAGCAGGCTACCTGCTGAGCAGAGAGCCCAATGTGGGGCTTGATTCCAGGACCCTGAGATCATGACCTGAACAGAAGGCAGCGGCTTAATCCACTGCGCCACCTAGGCGCCCCTAAGCTATTTTTTTAATTCCTGTTCCAATAACACTTGGATTGCCATATAAAGTTAACCACATCATCTTTTTTAGGTAAGTAATTGTACTTTTTATATGCATAGTTATTTTGGTCCATGAGTTCAGCTCCTCTTCGGATCATCAAATCTCTGTAAAGTCTGGGTATGCTAGGATTTTCTAAGCAACAATAAAATACATTGAAACCTGGTAGCTTAATTATAATAATGTTTTCTTTCTCAATCATTCACAATAGTATTACATTCTGAGTAGCTTCCTTCTATTTTGCAGCTATAGTGTTTGGAAAAACTTAAATTGTGATATCACTGTGATAATGTGAATTAGTCAGGGTTTTTCAGAGAATCGGGAAGAGAAAAAAAGGAAGATATTCTCCAGGGCCAACTCTAGAAGTGACTATTAAAACAGCTGTCCAAATTCAATTGAACAAAACTCAGAAATGCCATCTCCAGCGAAATACAAAGAAGATTATATATAGTTCTGGGCACACACATCTCATTTGACCCAATGATGTACATCAATAAAAGACTGAAGGCCAATCACCACTCCATGGGAGAATTTAAAAATAAATTTACTAATGAGGCCAAGAATTCAGAATCACAAATACTTCAAAACTAATAATAACTGCCTTCACTTGATGTTATTCTATAAGATAAATCCTACGATCAAGTTTCAATTTTAAATTCTTACAATTTTAAATTCTTAAATCCTTATGAAGAAGCATCATTTGGAGGGAGCAGTTTTCATAATTTATCATCCATCAGCCTTTTTTTTAAAGATTTTATTTATTTATTGGACACAGAGAGAGATAAAGAGAGAGAGAGAGATCACAAGTAAGCAGAGAGGCAGGGAAGCAGGCTTCCTTTTGAGCAGAGCCCGATGTGGGGCTGGATCCCAGGACCCAGAGACCATGACTTGAGATGAAGGCAGAGGCTTAACCCACCACCCACGTGATGAGAGAGCCACTCAGGTGCCCCTCATCCATCAGTCTTAATTGATTGGAGGAAAATGTGTGTAGGAATAATGCCTTAGGGAGCTAATCTCTCTAAAGAATTTTCAAGTCTTTACCCCTTCAAGGTTTTTGTACAGTTCTGATAGCCTCTAAACATCCAGCTGATTTCTACAGTGACAGGCCTGTTAAAACCTGTCTTCAAACCAGGAATAGAGCTTGAAACATACCAGTCAAGAGCAACTTTGAGTCTTTTAAGGAATTTATCATCATTTCTTTGTTTTTGGTTAATATCTGAAATAGTTCCATATTACACTTGCATAATTTCTCCAGAGCTGACTTTGAAGGAGGCATTCAGTTCCAGCTAGTTCCATATTTTGGCAAGAACTATAATTCTATATATATATATATATATATATATATATATATATATATATATACATACATACATACATATACATATTTTAGGGCGCCTGGGTGGCTCAGTGGGTTAAAATCTCTGCCTTCGACTCAGGTCATGATTCCAGGTTCCTGGGATTGAGTCCAACAGTGGGCTCTCTTCTCAGCAGGGAGCCTGCTTCCATTCCTCTCTCTCTGGCTGCCTCTGCCTTCCTGTGATCTCTGTCAAGTAAATAAATAAAATTTTTTAAAAAACATATTTTATGGGGCGCCTGGGTGGCTCAGTGGGTTAGGCCACTGCCTTCGGCTCGGGTCATGATCCCAGGGTCCTGGGATCGAGTCCCGCATCGGGCTCTCTCTCAGCGGGGAGCCTGCTTCCTCCTCTCTCTCTCTGCCTGCCTCTCT